>NW_007248401.1:54703-66488 GCF_000164805.1 Carlito syrichta
TAAGAAAAATGACTGATGGTACTGGGAAACTACGGGGGGGGGGATGGGATTACAGTAGCAAATATCTGTCTGGGGATGGGGAAACACCTCTTATCAACAGGGTGCCTGAATGAAATGTAATTGTACACCTAACCTTTAACTGTACCCCACAAAACCATAATAAAAAATATTGATTAAATCTGAAAAATTAAAAAATAAAATAAATAAATAAATAAAGTATAGACTATAGAGAACCACATTTTCCACTGCCACTCATGACTCCATTTTTAATGAAAATGCTCACTGTGCCCAGAATAATCACCTAGATAATTCTTTTTGTTGTTTACAATGTGCTTTATTAAAACTTTTGATAGTTTTTAAAAAAATACACATTAGAAACTGATAAACTAAGTAGCATTACCCTCATCCCTAAGCCAAAGACACTACAAGAAAAAAAAATTACAGGCCAATATATCTGATGCACATAAATGTAAAAATTCTCAACAAAATCTAGCAAATCAAATTCAACAGCACATTAAAATGATCATCCACTATGATCAAGTAAGATACACGATATTAACCAAATAAAGGGCAAAAATCCTTCATCTCAATAGAAGCAGAAAAAGCACTTGACAAAATTCAACATCTTTCGATATCTATCATGATTTTAAAAATCCAACATCTTTCAGCATCATAATAAAAACTCTCAAATTAAGAATAGAAGGAAACCAGCCAGGCACAGTGGCTCACACCTGTAATCCCAGCACTTTGGGAGGCAGAGAGAGGACTGCCTGAGCCCAGAGGCTCTCATCCAGCCTGGGGAACATAGACCTCATCTCTTAAAAAAAGGCAAAAAATTAGCTGGGCATTGCAGTACACCCTGTAGTCCCAGTTACTCAGGAAGCTGTGGAGGAAAGATTGCCAGAACTCAGGAGGTTAAGGCTGCAGTGAGCCATGACCATGCCACTGCACTCCAGGCTGTGCGAGACTGACTTAAAAAAAAAGAAGAAAGAAAAAGGCTAAGTGCAGTGACTCACGCCCTATAATCCCAGCACTTTGGGAGGCTGAGGCGAGAGGACTGTCTGACTCCAGGAGTTCGAGATCAGCCTGGGCAACTTAGCAAGATCCCGTCTCTTAAATAAATAAAAAAATTGGCTAGGCGTGGTGGTGCGTACCTGTGGTTCCAGCTACTTGGAAGGCTGAGACAGAAGGTTTGCCTGAGCCTAGCAGGTTGAGGCTGCAGGGGCCACAAGCATGCCACTGCACTCTAGCCTGGGCGACAGAGTGAGACTCCAATTCAAAAAAAAAAAAAAAAAAAAGGAATAGAAGGAAACTACCTAAACATAATAATGGCTATATATGAAAAGCCCACAGCTAATATCATACTCAACAGAAAAGTTGAAAGCTTTTCCACAAAGATCAAGAACAAGGCTGGGCACAATGGCTCACACTCACACTGTAATCCCAGCACTTTGGGAGGCCAAGACAGGAGGATTGCTTGAGCCCAGGCAACATAGCAAAACCTCATCTCTACCAAAAAGCAAAAAATTAGCTGGTTGTGGTGGCACACACCGGTAGTCTCAGCTACTCGAAAGGCTGAGGCAGAAGGATTACCTGAGCCCAGGAGGTCAAGGCTGTAGAGAGCCAAGATCATGCCACTGCACTCCAATCTGGGCAACAGAGTGAGACTCTGACTCCAAAAAAAAAAAAAAAAAAAAAAAATCAGCAATAGGACAAGCATGTCTATTCTTGCCATTTCTATTCAGCATAGTATTAGAAATCCTAACCAGAGAGCAATTAGACAAAAGAAAGAAATAAAAGATAACCATACTGGAAAGGAAAAAGTCCGTTTGCAGATGACATGATCTTATTTTAAAAAACAAAACAAAAAACCTTAAAGATTCCACCAAAAATCTGTTAGAACTGATAAATTCGGTAAACTTGAAGTATAAAAAAAATCAATATACAAAATTCAGTAGTGTTTCTATACAGTAACAATGAACTATCCAAAAAAGAAATCAAGAAATAGCTAGGCATGGTGGCTCACGCCTGTAATTCAGTGACTCAGGAGGCTGAGGCAGGAGGATCACTTGAGGCCTGGAATTCAAGATCAGACTAGGCAACACAGTGAGACCCCCATCTCTAAAAAAACAAGCAATTTTTAAAAAGTAGTCAAGTGTGGCAGCACACACCCGTAATCCCAGCTACCAGGAGGCTGAGATGAAAAGATTGCTTGAGTCAAGCAATTCGAGGCTACAGTAAGCTATGATCATACCACTGCACTCCAACTTGAGTGGCAAAGCAAGACCCTATCTCCAAAAAACAAAAATAAAGTAAAATAAAATAAATCTAATTTACAACAGCTACCAAAAAAAAAAATAAAACATTTAGACATAAACTTAGTCAAGGAGGTGAAAGAGAACTATAAAATACTGATTAAAAAACTAAAATTTTAAAAATCTTTATTTAAATACATGCAAAGATATCCTGTGTTTATGGATAGGAAGAATTAATATTGTTAAAATCGCCATACTACTCAAAGTGATCTACAGATTAAATGCAATGAATCAAAATTCTAATGACATTTTTCACAGAAATAGAAAAAACAATGCTAAAATTTGTACCTAACCACAAAAGACCCTAAATAGCCAAAGCAATCTTGAGCAAAAGATCAAAGCTGAAGGCATCATACCGCCTAACTTCAAAGCTATCATAACCCAAACAGCATGGTACTGGCATAAAACCAGATGCACAGACAAATAGAATACAGTTCAGAGATAAATCCACACATTTAGGGTCCACTGGTTTTCAACAAAGGTGCCAAGAACCCACAATGGGGAAAGGACAGTTCCCAATAAATGATGTTGGGAAAACAATATCCACATGCAGAAGAATAAAATTAGACCCTTTCTCATATCATATAAAAAAACAAATTCAAAATGGATTAAAGACTTAGGCCAAGCTCAGTGGCTCATGTCTGTAATTCCAGCACTTAGGGAGGCTGAGGCAGGAGGATCACATGAGGTCAGGAGTTCAAGACCATTCTGGCAACATAACAAGACCTTATCTCTACAAAAACTAAAAGATTTTTTAAAAATGGATTAAAGACTTAAATGTAAAATCTGAAACTGTAAAAGCACTAGAAGAAAACACAGAGAAAAGCTGGGCTCGGTGGCTCAGCCTGTAATCCCAGCGCTTTGGGAGGCTGAGGTGAGTGGATTGCCTGAACCCACGGGTTCAAGACCCGCCTGGGCAACTTGGCAAGACCTCATCTCTACAATAAGTCAAAAATTAGCCGAGCATGGTAGCACACACCTGTAGTTCCGGCGACTTGGAAGGCTGAGGTGGAAAGATCGCTGGAGCCCAACATGTCAAGGCTGCAGTGGCCAGGCACGGCCACTGCACTCCAGTCTGGGTGACAGAGTGAGACTCCAACAAAAAAAAAAAAAAGAAAAGAAAACACAGAGAAAAGCTCCATAACATTGGTTGGGGCAATGATTTTTTGGTATATGAACCCAAAAGGACAGTCAACAAAAGCAAAAATAGACAAATGGGATTATATGAAACTAAAAAGCTTCTGCAAAGGGCACAGTCAACAGAGTAGAGTCATCTGTGAAATGGAAGAAAATATTTGCAAGCCACACATCTGATAAGAGGTCAGCATCCAAAAAATATAAGGGGCCAGGCAGGGTGGCTCATGCCTGTAATCCCAGCACTTTGGGAGGCACAAGTGAGAGGACTGCCTGAAACACGGGTTCGAGACTAGCCTGGGCAACTCGGCAAGACCTCGTCTCTACAATAAGCAAAAAAAATTAGCCAGGCAGGGTGGCTTATGCCTGTAATCCCAGCACTCTAGGAGGTAGAGGCAAGAAGATTGCCTGAGCTCAGGGAGTTGAGACTAGCCTGTACAACATGGTAAGACCTCATCTCTCCAATAAATCAAAAAATTAGTCAGGTTTGATGGCATGCACCAGTGGTTCCAGCTACTTGGAAGACTCAGGCAGAGGCCCAGCAGGTTGAAGCTGTAGTCACCATGAGCATGCCGTTGCATCCCAACCTGGATGACAGAGTGAGACTCCAGCTAAAAAATAAATAAATAAAATAAAAAATAAATTAGCTGGGTGTGGTGATGCACGCCTATGGTCCCAAGCTACTTGGAAGGCTGAGACGGAAGGATCACCTGAGCCCAGCAGGTTAAGGCTACAGTGGCTGTGAGCAGTTGGAAGTCAACTCAATAGTAAGAAAACAACCTAATATAAAAATAGGAAAAGGATATGAATAGACACCTCTCAAAAAAAAAAACCATACAAATGGCCAACAGATATATGAAAATATGTTCAACATCACTAATCATCAGAGAAATGCAAAGTAAAATACAGTGATATATCACCTCACACCTGTTGAATGGCTATTATCAAAAAGGCAAAAGACAGCACGTGTTGGTGAGGATATGCAGAAATGGAGCCTTTGTATACTGGTGGTGGGAATGTAAATTGGTATGGCCATAATGGAAAACCATATGGAAATTCCTCAAAACATTAAAAATAGAACTAATCATATGCTCCAGCAATCCATCACTGGGTATATATCCAAAGGAAACAAAATCAGTATGTCGATGAAATATCTGCACTCCCATGTTCATTGCAGCATTATTCACAATAGCCAAGATACGGAATTAACCTATCTGCCTATCAACAGCTAAATGGTTAAAGAAAATATATATACAACGAAATACTATTCAACTTTTAAAAATAAGAAAATTCTGTCATGTGAGATAACATAGATGAACCTGGAGAACATTATGTTAATTAAGTAAAATAAGCCAGGCACAGAAAGACAAATACCACATAATCTCACTTATATGTGGAATCAAAAAAGTTGAACTCAGAGAGTAGAAGGGTGGGCTCACGTCTATAATTCCAGGGCTTGGGAAGGCCAAGGCAGGAGGATCGCCTGAGGCCAGGAATTCAAGAGAACAGAAGGGTAGTTAACAGGGGCTGGGAGGAGAGGAAGGGCTGGGGAAATATTAGTCAAAAAATACAAAATTTTAGTTAGATAGGAGGAATAAGTTTAAGAGATCTATCGTACATCATGGTGACTACAGTTAATAACTATGTATTCTATTCTTGAAGATTGCTAAGAGGATAGATTTTAAGTATTCTCACCACAAAAAAAGGTATGTGAAGTAATTAGCTTGATTTAGCCATTCCACAATGTATACATATTCCAAAACAACACATTGTACATGATAAATATATACAATTTTTCCAATTACAAAGAAATAAAATCAGCTGGTCCCAAGGTAGTGAGTTATTTCAATTGATTGTGCCGTCAGTTACAGATTGAACTCCTTGTTCTACTCTTTCCCCTCTTCTCACTACTGTACTTGATTAGTCTAAAACTAAATAAAATCAAAGACCTAAAAAAAAGAAACTGATAAAATGAATAAAGCTTGAAAAACGAAATGAACAAGGAAAAATATCTTAAAAAGGAATTGAACATACTTAAATATAGCCTGTACAGACTATAAAACTCACGAAGCAATCTATATATCACATACCCTATCCTCAACTTCATAACTACTGATAAAGAGGGATATCTAGGAAGAAGGCATTGAGTAAAGTTTGATGTGAAATATACATGCACATTGAAAGCAGTCAGTGCAAGAGGGTAATCAAAGAAATGAAGTGGGAAGTAAGGGAAACCCTCTCTACACCAGAATAAACAGGCACAATAAACAGCGCTTCACACAGCCTCATCAGCAAGTGAGTAGTTACAGTCTTCTGTAATAAGATAACATGAGTAATTCAGGTCAGAACAAAGTCATTAACCTTAACCAAAAATAACCTCCCACCTGCAGAGAACAGCTACTGACTAAAAGAGAATGAACCTCTATAGACACAGGGAACCTAGAAGTAAGACCCTTCTGAGTAGGAAAACACAAATTTAGGACACTTTTACAAAGTAATACAAAAATCAGCCCTAGTATATTTCTTTGAAAATCAGATGTCTATGTATGCACTCCAACAAATAACTCATAGTCATCCAGGGTCTACATTATTTGGCATATGGAAGCTTACCTGATGGTGGTAAGGAGAGGAATCTGAGAGGCTATACAGCTGCTGTCAAAAATTCTGCAAAATAAAGATCAAGAATAGAGTAACACGCTCTTTTGTTTCTTAAAATATTTCTGAAACAACATCAGTATATTTAACAAGCTTCTATTGATTCATGGTATGAAATATAATTGTTTTTTAAAATATGTTGGACCAGGCTGGGTGGTGGCTCACTCCTGTAACCCAAGCACTCTAGGCCAAGGGTATTGGATCACTTGAGGTCAGGAGTTTGAGATCAGCCTAAGCATCATAAACATAGCAAGACCCCGTCTCTATAAAAAATTTAAAACTTAGCCAAGGCCAGGCATGGTGGCTCACACCTATAATTCCAACACTTTGGGACACCAAGGTGAGAGGACTGCCTGAGTCCACAGGTTCGAGACCAACCTGGGCAGCTTGTCGAGACCTCATCTCAACAATAAATCCCCAAAATTTGCCAGCCATGGTTGCACATGCCTGTAGTTCCAGATACTTGAAAGGCTGAGGTGGAAGATTCACCTGAGCCCAGCAGGTCGAGCTGCTGTGGCTGTAAACATGCCACCACACTCCAACCTGAGCAACAGAGTGAGACTCCAACTCAAAATAAATGAATGAATGAATGAATAAATAAATAAATACATAAATAAAAATTAGCCAGGTAGGGTGGTACACACCTGTAGTCTTAGCTACTGGAGAGAGGCTGAGGTAGGAGAATCCCCTGAGCCTAGGAGTTCAAGGTTACAGTGAACTATGATAGCACCACTGCACTCTAGCCTGGGCAACAGAGTGAGACATTTTCTCTTAAAAAAAGGAAAAAAAGCCGGGCTCGGTGGCTCAGCCTGTAATCCCGTGCCTTTGGGAGGCTGAGGTGAGTGGATTGCCTGAGCCCGCGGGTTCGAGACCCGCCTGGGCAGTGAGACCTCATCTCTACAATAAATCAAAAAATCAGCCGGGCGTGGTAGCGCATGCCTGTAATTCTGGCTACTCGGAAGGCTGAGGCGGAAGGATCGCTGGAGCCCGGCAGGCGAGGCCACGGTGGCCGGAAGCGGCCACTGCACTCCAGTCTGGGCGACTGAGTGAGACTCCAACTCAGGAAAAAAAAAAAGTAGGATCAGGCTCTAACAAACCTCAGCCAATATACTGAACAAAAGTTACAAGGAATATTATAAAATTCAGTACTTATAGATTAATATAGAAATAATGTATTTAAACACTATTACTCCAAGCTTAAATTGTATATACTAAAGTGATAATCTGCATTCTAATACTATATTCAAGGCCAGGCACAATGGCTCCCACCTGTAATCCCAGGACTTTGGGAGACAGAGGTAAAAGTATTGCCTGAAGCCAGGGATTCAAGACCAGTCTGCACAACGTAGGAAGACCTCATTTATACAATAAACCAAAAAAGTAGCTGGGTAAGGAAATGCATGTCTGTAGTTCAGCTACTTGGAAGGCTGAGGCGGAAGGCTCACTGAGCCCAGCAGGTCGAGGCTGCAATGGCCATGATCATGTCCCTGCACTCCAGCCTGGATGACAGAGTGAGGCTCTAACTCCAAAAAACAAAAACAAAAACAAAAAAAAAACTATATTCAGATTCTCAATAATATGGGACATAAAGGATGTGGTCTTAAAATGCACAAATAACCTAAAAATGCACACATGTATCAAGGGCAATTTCCCTATAAGACTCATCAGTTGAGGGCCTGATATTGTCATTTCCAGGTGTTGACCAGACCAGGACCAAGCAGCCAGCAACCAAGGAGAGGAGTTCTTATGGGGAACCTAGAGAGGAGTCCAGAAGTCTCCAGTGAGCAACCCAGGAGGAAACTAACCACATCACCACCACCTCCCCTTCTCCTTGTGTGCAGCTGTCCAGTATGGTTTCTTACACTAGAGCTTACTGCCTAATTAGGTTACTGGAAAGCCAAATCACTAACAGTTAATGTAATAAAAGTAAACTCTACAGTGTAAATGAACAGGAATGGGACAAACAGGTAGCTCTTGGGACAAAGGAAACTACATGGGTGGAAAGAGAACACTGGGCTACCTTTCCTGGTGATTCACTCTCTACCTCCTGGTAATGCTTGCAAACTTTGCTAGAAAATAACTGGGCACTTGATACACTCTAAACTATGCTCTTCCCAAAGGTGGGTCCAAGCAGGAACTGGGTGCCATTCTGGAGCCTGGTCCATAATATATATTCAACAGATATTTGTTGAATAAATAATGAATGAATTCCAAAACCATTTAAAGAACAACTCTCATAAACTGAGAAGTGATTGCAATTTTAAGCAAAATTAGGGATTCTTTTTTTTTTTGAGTTGGATTCTCACTCTGTCACCCAGGCTGGAGTGCAATGGCACGATCACAGTCACAGTGGCTTCAACTTTCTGCCTCAGTCTTCCAAGTAGCTGAAACCCCAGGCATGCAGCACCATGCCTGGCTAATTTTTTTTAATTTTTTGTAGAAATGAGGTCTTGTCAAGTTGTGCAGGCTAGTCTTGAACCCCTAGACTCAGGCCATCCTCTAGCCTCTGCCTCCCAAAGTTCTGGGATTATAGGCATGAGCCACTGCGCCCAGCCAAATCAGGGATTCTAAAAGAGAACAAAATTATTTTCCTCTGCGATTACATTAACATTCCCCACATCTTTTCTTTACTGACATTATTTTCTGGGCTTTGTTCAGCTGGTTTATATTAAAATTCATCTTTAGAAAGTAGCTGTAGAAAGGTACCAAAACTCAAAACCTAGAAATACAAAACCATATCCAGTAGTTTGTACAGAGGCCCAGTTTTTGCTCTTTTCTGCCTGCCCATGGTCTGGGGCTCTGTAACTTCCCTTCAGCACTTCTCTTGTAGAGTAGACCCTGCTGTCCCCAGAGTATGCTAAAATTTATCTCCTTTCCAAAATGCCATACCACCTGGCTGTGGGATTCTTTAGTGCTGAAAGGGAAGCCTGACCATCAATGCCCCAGGGTACCTACAGATGTTTGCCAGTCTCAAGGAAATTTTCAGGACCCAAAAGCTACTGAAGAGTCATTAAGTACAGTACTAACGATAAATTAGGGAATAGGAGTAAACAAAGCTTTTAGTTTACTAACACAGTAGCTAGAGACTATTTAGATTCCTTAAAAACATATTCCTCCTTTCCAATTTACCTCAGTTTACAGTCAGCACATGTGGTCACCACTCTGTTACCAGTAAGAGGTGAAAAATAGGCAGAAGCAATGCTCTTTGTATGTTCAGTCAAAGAGACCAAAGGCTGGTTTCCTCTGGAATTCAGGCGTCTTGCATCATAAATATGAATATCCCTGTAATAGGAGGAATAATTATCAGTGCTGCCACAGCACATGTAATGAGCCTCTAGAATAGGGCTGATCATAAGTTATCCAACCACATACTCACTACACTGAGGAACACTTAAGACAGAATCCTCTGATCCTCTGTATTAATTTTGCAAACACTAGAATAAATAAAAAGTAAAATATAAAAATCTCAAAATTAGCCGGGCTCGGTGGCTCAGCCTGGAATTCCCCACCTTTGGGAGGCTGAGATGAGTGGATTGCCTGAGCCTGCGGGTTCGAGACCCACCTGGGCAACTTGGCAAGACCTCATCTCTACAATAAATCAAAATCAGCCAGGCGTGGTAGCATGTACCTGTAGTTCCAGCTACTTGGAAGGCTGAGGCAGAAGGATTGCCGGAGCCCAGCAGGTCGAGGCTGCGGTGGCCGAGAGCGGCGACTGCACTCCAGTCTGGGCGACAGAGTGGAACTCCAACTCAAAAAAAAACAAAAAAATCTCAAAATTATAGAAGATATATGTAACCAGTGTATAGAAAGTCCCCTACATATGAAACAAGTTCTATTCAAAGAGCATGTTCATAAATCCAATCTGTTCATAAGTCCAACAAAGTTAGCCTAGGTACCCAACTAACACAATTGGCCATAGTACTGCACTGTACTAGGTTATAATACTTTTTACACAAACAATACATAAAAAACACAAAAAAAACAAGCAAAACATTTTTACTCTTTGAGTACAATACCTTGAAAAGTACAGTTGTACAGTACAGTTAACAGCAGGCATCAAGTGAACAGGCAAGAAGAGTTACTGACTGAAGGAGGGAGAGGAGGTAGGAGATGATAGAGCTAAAAGATCATCAGCAATAGGAGATGGAGGGCAAGTTGCAATTTCACTCATGCCTGATGGCACAGGTTCTGGTTCCTTGCTGGATTCAACGCTATCTACCATCTTGAACAAATGATTCAGTGATGATGTCTGAGTTGTAGCTCTTTTTTTCTCATCATAGATGACACTGGATTGCATTCTGAACAGTTACTGCAATCTTCATGTACCATTCTATGTTCGGGTCCTGTGCCTCAAAACTAACAGTGCCTCCTCAAATAATGCAAATGCATATTTGCATCTTTGAAAGTTCTCAACTTGAAGTTGTATGTAAGGGACTTACTGTATATAGAGAGACAAGTTTCTAGTAGTTTTTCTTTATACATATATATATATACACACACATACATATATATATACACATACATACATATATATATATATATATATATTTTTTTTTTTTTTGAGTTGGAGTCTCACTCCATTGCCAAGGCTGGAGTGCAGTGGCATACTCATGGCCACCCTATTGTTGACCTGCTGGGCTCAGCGATCCTTCCACTCAGCCTTCCAGGTAGCCAGAACTACAGGCATGTGCTACAATGCCTGGCTAATTTTTTTATTTATTGTAAAGACGAGAGCTCGCCAAGTTGCCTGGGCTGGTCTCAAACCCACGGGCTCAGGCAATCCACCGCCTCGGCCTCCCAAAGTGCTGGGACTACAGGCTGAGCCACCAAGTCCAGCTTCTAGTAGTTTTTCAACCCTTCCAGGAAAGTTAACACAGACTAACAAGTTATAGATTACATATTACTTTTTTTTTTTTTTTTTTGGAGTCAGAGTCTCACTCTGTCACCCAGACTGGAGTGCAGTGGCACGCTCCCGGCCACTGCAGCCTCAACCTGCTGGGCTCTGTGATCCTTCCGCCTCAGCCTTCCAAGTAGCTGGAACTACAGGCGTGCGCTACCACCCCTGGCTAGTTTTTGATTTATTGTAGAGATGAGGTCTCACCAAGTTGCCCAGGTGGGTCTTGAACCCGTGGGCTCAGGCAATCCACTCGCCTCGGCCTCCCAAAGTGCTGGGATTACAGCTGAGCCACCGAGCCCGGCCAACATATCACTTTTTTTCCTCTAAAAATTTTAAATTTTCTTTTTAAGACTAAAAGCAAATGCATATATTGCCAAGGAAAACAAAAATGTGTATTTCTTTTAGTATTTTCCCAATTTATTAAATCCAAAAGAACTTCTCATAAAAAAAAAAAATCACTCAAAAAGTCTCAATCAGCCAAGCCATGGTGGCTTGTGCCTGTAATCTCAGCACTTTGGAAGGTGGAGGCAAGAGGACTGCCTGAGCCCAGGGGTGCAAGACCAGACTGGGCAACTCATGAGACCTCGCTCCATAAAAAAAAAAAAAAAAAAAAAAAAAAAAGCCGGGCTTGGTGGCTCAGCCTGTAATCCCGCGCCTTTGGGAGGCTGAGGTGAGTGGATTGCCTGAGCCTGCGGGTTCGAGACCCGCCTGGGCAGCGAGACCTCATCTCTACAGTAAAATCACAAAATCAGCCGGGCATGGTAGTGCATGCCTGTAATTCCGG
>NW_007248401.1:66673-94431 GCF_000164805.1 Carlito syrichta
AAAGTTTAGCCAGGCATGGTGGCACACGCCTATAGTTCCTGCTACTTGAAAGACTGAGGTGGAAGGATCGCCTGAGCCCAACAGGTTGAGGCTGTGGTGGCCGTGAGCACGCCACTGCACTCCAGCCTGAGCGTCAGAGTGAGACTTCAACTAAAAAAAAAAAGTCTCAATCAATATAGAAAGGAAAATTATTTGGCATGTGAGTAACATAAAAGTCAAGATATCTCTGACAATCAGACTAAACCGTGTGTTTGTGACATTAAGAGGCCTAAATTTAGAATCATTAAGAGGTTTTAAATTTTATAAAGAGCATACCTCAATCCTGCAGTGATAAAATATTGCCTATGCACTGGGTGGACATGAACAGTTCTAATTTTGCTCAAAGATGAATTAATAAGTTTCTCATAAGAAGTTCCAGGTGTCCTTCTATCCAGCAGTGACATCTTTCCATCCCAGTGTCCTACTATTAAAGTGGAGGCATCTTCTGCCAGGAAGTCAAAGGAGGAAAAGCTGCTTCCTTCATTTCTATATACCTAAGAATACAAATAACAATAAGTTTACATAACAACCTTCTTTTAAAGAAAGCCAGTGCATAAGTTTTTGGTTAAAAGGTCACAAAAACACTTTTCCCAAATAACCTCGTTTATCCTCTCGTCATCTCCATAAGAAGCACAGAGACAAGATGGAAACAAATTCAGGGTACTTAGGATATCCATCATCTTGAGCATTTATCATTTCTATGTGTTGAGAATATTCCAAGTCCTCTTTTCTAGCTATTTTGAAATACACAGTATACTGTTGTTAACTATAGTCATCCTACTCAACTATCAAACATTAAAATTTATTTCTCCTATCTGCCCGTAAAATTTTTTTTTAAAAGGAAACAAAGGAATTGACCAGCTGCAAAACTTGCCAACAATTAACACTTTGTACTTGGAGACATCTTGCAAATCACCTACCAGCAACTCAACCATAATTTACAAAATACTGAAAACAAATCACTTCATATTAATAGTATGGCATTGGAACCAATTATTTTATTGTAATGATAATTGGCTTATAATAGAATTTTGGACATTGAAGAACTTATGACAAAAAAACCCCAAATTTTATATCTTACAATTTTCTAATGTGGGGTAACATGTGAAATGATCATTAACATGCATTATAGCTTCATTGATACATGTTGTGCAACAGTAATTTGTCTAACATCTTCCACCTGTTGTTTTTCTATTTGATCAATGTAGTCTCATTTTCTTTCTCCATTAATAAGTAATTTATTGTCCAGTCTGTGCACCACTGTGAAAACACTTCATAAATTCTCTATGTAACATTAGCTGCTTTTTTCTATGAAAATCTCAGTATATATTCCATCTCGTTTGCTTTTTTGTGCAATTTGAATGGAAAACTTCAAGGAAACATACATTTTTGAAAATATTGCGCTGGCATAAGTTAGTCCTGTATAATCACCAGCTATCTCTTTATGTCCCCTCAGAGGGGACATCCAAGTGTAAAGGGCTACATGGCCCATCTAACCAGGTCAGGGTCATATCCTAAATCTTTTTTTTAAAGGTTTATTTTAAAGACGTGGGGTACAATTCAGAGTTAGGCATAAAATGGTCATTGTACAGGTAAAGTTTGGACCTCACTTTGGTCCCCACATCACCTGGTTTGAGATAAGGTACACTTATTGATGAAGTGTACAACCCCCCTCCCCCCGCTCCCTCCTCTGGCAGTTTCCCACTACTGCCAATCCATTTCTTATAGTATTATGATAATTTTTCAGGGTCCGCTTATGAATGAGAACATGTGGTACCCAAGTTCTTTGTTTCTGTGATAGATAATTGAGTATTACAGACTCTAACTCTAAGTTGTTGTGAAGTTCTTTTTTATGGCTGCGTAATATTCCATCATGTATATATACCACTTTTTTTTTTTTATCCAGCCCTCTTTCAATGGGCAGCACAGTTGATTTCATGTTTTTGCTATTGTGAATAGTACTTCAGTAAACATGTATGCCCAGATATCTTTTTTGCAGAATAATATGAGTTTCTCCGGGTATGTTCCCAGAAGGGGGTCATATGAGAGGTCGATTTTTAGATCTATTAGGAATTGCCACACTGTTTTCCACAGAGGTTGTACTAGTTTAACTCCCACCAACAGGGTAGAAGTGTTCCCTTTTCCCCACATCCTCTCCAGCATCTATTGTTTTTTTTGAGTTATTAACGATGGCCATTCTAACTGGAGTTAGGTGGTATCTCGGTGTGGTTTTAATCTGCATTTCTTTGATGACTAGTGAGGCTGAGCATTTTTTCATTAATTATATTTTAGTAAAACTATTTTAAAAATAAGTCGAATTAGTTACTAAATGGCTGATATAGATGCCCCTTTAAATTTATAACTCCAATTTTTTCTAAGAATGTAAACAAATACAAAACAGAACATGACTGGCATAGATAACTATATGGTTGTTCACTAATAACCAAAAGAGGTCTTTTCACAAAAATTATCTGATTTAATCCATGATTTATAGCCCATCTATTTCTAATAGAGATTTGAAATATCAACATTCTCTCTTTTTTTTACAACAATGTTGCTTTTAAAAGCCTATTTCTAAAGCTAGGTGCAGTATAATCCCAGCTATTGGGGAGGCTGAGACAGGGGGACTGCTTGAGCCCAAGAGTTCAAGACCAGCTTGGCAACATAGTAGCACCCCATCTCTAAAAAAACAAATTAAAAAGAAGAAGGCAAGAACAATACAAAAAGGTAGAAATAGAAATTAAAAGGAATTGTCAAGGTCACACAACTAGTAGTAGATGGTCTGGGATTTGAATTTAGGCAGTAAAATTCTAAAAGTTCTTATGCTATACCACTTCTCCCAATCTGACTGGTATAATATTCAAGTGACATTTCATAAAGAATCCAGAATATCATCTGAGGTCAGCATGTAACCACATTAACATTTACCTCTTCAAAAACAGCCCTGGAAAAATCCCCACAGCGTAACGTGCCATCATAGCTCAGTGACAGTATGTGGGCCGGATTGGCAGGTGAGAAGTAAAGACAGCTAACTGGTTGACTATGGGGATGAAAAACATAAACCCCATTTCCTTTAGGTTGCTGGGTCTGGAAGAAAGTAGAAGGTGAGAGAAGAGACAACAACTAGTGAAAATTAGTAATGTTTGCTATATTATTATATCATTAAAGTATTTGCATCTGGATTATATTCAGTCTTTTCTTAGTCTATAATTGTACCCACTCTCTGATTCAGAAGGTCAGAACTAGAAACTTTATACTGTCACTCACTTATTCTTTTCTAATTTTCAGTCCAACAATATCAAGTCACATTAATTTTATCAGTGTGCAGCTTTTTACAGCTAGCAAACCAGTTTCTTTATAAATTACATTCATTATGACTTCAGTTCATAAAATCCTCAGGAAATCCGAAAGCTACTCTTTATTTCACACATGGCATATTTATTACCAAAAATAGTATCAATGCCATTACCACTCTACTTCCTAAGTAGGCTTCTATATAATATTAACATATCATACTCAGTGTAATTTTCATAAGGTATTTGGTCTTGGCACAGACTGATAGTCTTAAAAGTACTTTGTCTTATAAATATACTATGAAAATGCATGCTTTTGAATTTTCATATCAATATTACTACCTCTAAAGATTATCCTTTCCATAACTAGATTGCCAACTCCTAAGAAGTCACTTTTCAGATTTGGGTGAGATATGATCCAGAGCAACCATCACCTCCAAATTTGGCTTAATCTGCTCTGAAATAGTCAAGTATTTTTGCCTTCTTTTTTATTTTAAATTTTAAAATGAAGGGAAGTATATTTTACGAGAAAAGAAAGAAATGAGAAGAAAAAGGAAAAAAGTAAGGAAAAAAAATTACAATCACACATACCCTTCCTGTTACCCAGAGTTAGCCACTGTTGACACCTTGGCATATTGGTTTATAGCAGTTATTTTCTAGAAAACTAAAACTCTCCATTATTATAAAAAATTCAAACAATACAGAAATATACAAAGATAAAAGCTTTTAAAAATACCAAGTATTAGACATTAGACATATTTTATATGTACTTATGCAAATAGAATAACAAAGAAGAAATTATTTTTAAAAATAAGACCATACAATATATGTCATTTTTTTGTTTGTTTGTTTGTTTGTTTGTTTTTTTGAGTTGGAGTCTCACTCTGTCGCCCAGACCGGAGTGCAGTGGCCGCTCCCGGCCACCGCAGCCTCAACCTGCTGGGCTCCAGCGATCCTTCCACCTCAGCCTTCCGAGTAGCCGGAATTACAGGCATGCGCTACCACGCCCAGCTGATTTTTTGGTTTATTGTAGAGATGAGGTCTCGCTGCCCAGGCGGGTCTCAAACCCGCGGGCTCAGGCAATCCACTCACCTCAGCCTCCCAAAGGCGTGGGATTACAGGCTGAGCCACCGAGCCCGGCAATATATGTCATTTTTAATAATATTTGACTATAGTACTTCAAAACAATAAAGAAAAATCTAAGCCAGGCACAGTGGCTCACACCTGTAATCCCAGTACTTTGGGAGGCTGAGGAAGGAAGATTGCTTGAGCCCAGGAGTTTGAGACCAAGTTGGGCAACATTGTGAGACCTTGTCTCTACAAAAAAGAAAAAGAAAAATAATTAACCAGGCATGGTGGTGCACATCCGTAGTACCAGCTACTTAGGAGGTTGCAACGGAAGAACCACCTGAGCCCAGGAAGTCAAGACTGCAGTGAGCCATGATCATGCCACTATACTCCAGCTGGGCAACAGAGTGAGACCCTGACTCAAAAACAAAATAAGAAGAAAATCAGGCTAAGAAATTTTGAACTTCAAATATCTCTTCACAAGAGATACCGCCTACAAAGGTAAAATTATAAAATATAGTTATAGTTATTATACTTTTTTTTTTGAACTGTCTTAATTTTAGACAATCTCTATTGATTGAGAACATCCTGAGTGGAGCTTTTCAACCAATGCTTACAATATTTGTGCCCTGCCACCCCCCCACCCCCCAGCCTGAAGAGTTTTTAGGAAGATTAAATGGATCACAGCGTGGAGGTTAGTTCTATTGACAACATCCTGATAAGAGTCAAAATCTGATTCTTCTTTCCCATTAAAAAATTTCTGTCCGCCGGGCTCGGTGGCTCAGCCTGTAATCCCACGCCTTTGGGAGGCTGAGGTGAGTGGATTGCCTGAGCCCGCGGGTTCGAGACCCGCCTGGGCAGCGAGACCTCATCTCTACAATAAATCAAAAAATCAACTGGGCATGGTAGCGCATGCCTGTAATTCCGGCTACTCGGAAGGCTGAGGCGGAAGGATCGCCGGAGCCCAGCGGGTCGAGGCTGCGGTGGCCGGGAGCGGCCACTGCACTCCAATCTGGGTGACAGTGAGACTCCAACTCAAAAAAAAAAAAAAAAAATTTCTGTCCAAGTGCGGTAAATCCCAGCCTATAATCCTAGCACTGTGGGAGGCCAAGGTGAAAGAATTGCCTGAGTTAATGGGTTTGAAACCAGCCTGGGCAACATGGCAAGACCTCATCTCTACAATAAATTTTTTTAAAAATTAGCTGGGCGAGGTGGCTCATGCCTGTAGCACCAGCTACTTGGAAGGCTCAGGGGGAAGGATCACCCGAGTCCAGCAACTCAAGGCTGCGGTGGCTGTTAGCATGCCAATGCACTCCAGCCTGAGTGACAGAGTGAGACTCCAAATCAAAAAAAAAAATTTCCAGAGAGGAGAGGTGGCTCACGCCTGTTAATTCCAATAATTTGGGAGGCCGAGGCGAGATGATTGCTTGAACCCAGGAGTTCGAGACCAGCCTAGGCAACATAGGCCAGGCATGGTGATGCCTCTGTAGACCAGCTACTCAGGAGGCTGAGGTGGAAGGATTGCCTGAGCCTCAGAGATCAACACTGCAGTGTGCCGAGATTGTGCCACTGCATCCCATCTGGGTGACAGAGTGAGAACTCTGACTCTAAAAAAATTTTTTTTCAATCCAGGATGTCTGAGCCACCCTGATGCCCCCAAAGCTGCACGTTAATATAGGAAAAACTATCAAGCTGCTTTAGTCTAGCTCCCAAACCCCAATCCCCCTGCCTGTACCCTGTACCTTGATGAATGTCTGTAATTATCCTAGTCTTCAAAGTCAGAAAGTGAGGGGTCAACTGACTAACAAAATCAGGACCTAAATCCTCAGTTGGTAAGATCTGTGAGGCAGCACTTTGAACATAAGCGGTGAGAGGATTGCCTGAGCCCTCAGGTTCAAGACCAACTTGGGCAACATAGCAAGACCTTCTCCCTACAATAAATCAAAAAATTAGCCTGGACGACAGAGTGAGATTTCAATTCAAAAACAATTTTTTTTAAATGTTTAATTTTTTAAAAATTGTGTGGCAGACTTGACTGGTGCTAGACCACTATGCCAAAATCAGCAAGTTGAAAAAGCAAGCCATACTTTTAAAACAAACCTATACTTTATATACATTCTTAGTAGGTATAACAGTTTATTTTTTTTAAAAAAAGAGAGAGAGCTGGGCACGGTGGCTCATGCCTATAATCCCAGCACTTTGGGAGGCAAAGGCAAGAGGACTTCCTGAGCCTGTGGTTCAAGACCAGCCTGGACAACATGGCAAGACCTCATCTCTACAATACATTTTTTTAAAAATTAGCTGGGCGAAGTGGCTCACGCCTGTAGCACCAGCTACTTGGAAGGCTGAGGCAGAAGGATCACCTGAGACCAGCAGGACGAAGCTGCAGTGGCTGTGAGCAGCATGCCACTGCACTCCAGCCTAGGCAACAAAGTGAGACTCTGACTCAAAAAAAAAAAAGAGAATATCCTTACCCTTACCCTTCCTCCAATTGTCCCTTTCTCCATCTCCATATTTTGTTATATTATTATTATTTTGATCCAGTTGATAATATTCACATTGAGTTCTGCAATCATAATTCCTATGGCTGTCTAATACTAGTCAATATCATTATTATTTTGATCAGGTTGATAATATTCACATTGAGTTCTGTAATCATAATTCCTATGGCTGTCTAATACTAGTTCTACATTTAAATGTATTCAATACTCATCCTCAATTCTTTTGACAAGCTTTTCCATTCCTAAATTTTTTTTCTTTAAGAGAAGGAGTTTCAGCAGGGCGTGGTGGCTCACACCTGTAATCCCAGCACTTTGGGAGACTGAAGCGAGAGGATTGCCTGGACCCACATGTTCAAGACCAGCCCAGGCAAGTTGGCAAGACCCCATCTCTACAATAAATCAAGAAAAATTAGCTGGGCATGGTGGTGCACGCCTATAGAAGACTGAGGTGGAAGGATTGTCTGAACCCAGTGGTGGCTGAGAGAATCCCACTGCACTCCAGCCTGAAGACAGAGTGAGATTCAGACTCAAAAATAAAAATAAAAAAGAGAGAGAGAGAGAGAAAGTCTCACTATACTATCCAGCCTACAGAGAGAGAGAGAGAGAGAGAGAAAAAGAGAGAGAGAGAAAGTCTCACTATACTATCCAGTCTAGACTCTAACTCCTGGGCTCAAAGGAACCTCTTACCACAGCCTCCAGAGTAGCTGGAACTACAGGCATGCACCACCCCACATGGGTCCCATTCCTAAATTCTTAGTTTCGATTTACTCTTAATTGGTTAGAATTTGCTATCAAGCAGTTTTTTTTTCCAGGAACTCAAGAGTCCGGAAATTCTTGAGTTTTTTTCACATGCAAGTATATCTATCTGCTGCCTTTACACTAGAACAATATCTTTAGCTGGGTAAGTATTCCAGGGTCACACTTCTTTCTCTTAGAATTTTGTAGACATTACATTAAATGTTGCTGTAAAAAACCGAAGTGAGCTGGGCTTTTCCACTGGCATTAGTTTTTTCTGTCTTAAGAATTCTTTACCTTTGGGAGGCAAAGGCTAGAGAACTGCCTGAGCCCAGGGGTTCAAGATCAGCCTGGGCAACTTGGCAAGACCTCAACTCTACAATAAATCAAAAAATTAGCCGGGCCTGGTGGCACATGCCGTGGTTCCAGCTACTTGGATGACTAAGGCAGAGAAGGATCGCCTGAGCCCAGCAGGTTGAGGCTGTGGTGGCCATGAGCATGCCACTGCACTCCAGCCTGGGTGACAGTAAGACTCAGATTTAAAAAAAAAAAAGAATTCTTTATCCATTAAGTTCCAAATTTTCCTGGAACATGGTATGCACATTCAAATGCTAACCCAATTCTGTTTTTTGAATCAAGTCTTACTCTATTGCCCAGGCTGGAAGGCAATGGCACTATAACGGCCACAACAGCCTGAACCTGCTGGGCTCAGATAATCAATCGTTTTGCCTCAGCCTTTCAAGTAGGTGGGACTACAGGCACATACAACCACACTCAGCTAATATTTTGATTTATTGCAGAGATGAGGTCTCGCTATCTTGCCCAAGCTTCAATTGTGTCTTAATTTCAGGAAAATTCTCTTTGAATATATCTTCTGTTCCATTACTTTCCATTCCATTTGTTGGATCATCTTTACCTGTCTTTCTATTGGCTTCTCTCTTAAGGTTTTTTCATCTGTGAGAGTACCTCAAATCTCTTCTTCAATGCCTGTAACTTCAGTAATGTCTATTCTGTTGCTTGATATTATCTAATTTATTATTTTCACTGGTCTTTGTTTTCCAAGTTCAGAAATCTCTTTTTTTTTTAAATCAAATTCTGTTGTTTTATCATCTTATCTCTGGGCTTCATTTTTCCAAACAAATGTTACTAACTTGCTCGAGAGCAGCACTGTCCAAAAGAACTTTCTGAGATGACAAAAATGCTAAATGGTGCATCATCCAATATTATCTACTAGCCATGTGTGGCTATTAGGCACTTGCGTGTACCTGGTGTAACTGAAAAATTGACCTTTTAATTTATTTAAATAGTCTCGTGACTAACAGCTAATTGTATTGAACAGTGCAGTTCTACAGAGTGAAACAATGGTAGAGAATTTCCTTCCTTTCCTTGTGTTTATCTTCTAGGTCTGTGTTTTGGATACAAAGTTCTTTTGCTGTTGTTTTTACTATAGTTTTTGTCTAGTTGCCATGTCATCTCTTTTTGTTTTCTTGAATTGCTTTTCATTTGTTTGAATTGCTCCATCCAAGCTAGTTGCTCTGATACAAAAGAACATCTTGAACTCTCTTGCTCAGTATCTGATACCAGTTCATTCTTCCTCAGAGCTACAGTGTAAGAACAGGCTTTTTCTGTTTCCAGGAGGAAAGATGGGGCAGTTGCTTTCAACTGAAGCAGGACATAGCATTTGCTGGAATTCCTAGACTCTGCAATTTTGTTCATTATTTTATACCAGGATTCATACCACCTGCTTGCCGGGAGTGGGTGAATGGGTTACCATTCTCATGGGCCAAAATAATTCCTAGGTAGAGAGTTAGTCCTACTATTCACTTTCCCTACTTCCTATATTTTTTCCCAGAAACTATTTCCCTATCCCTCACCCAAAAGAAGAGAAATCTGAATTTCCCCTCAGTGTGCTCCTTTCTAGTTTTGAGAATCTAGGAGAAAATCCTCAGGATTTGGCCAATTCACCAGTATGGATTTTGGGTGTGGGGCAGGGCAGAAGCTAAACTATGCTTTTCTCTATCTCTGCTACAGAATTTGTTTCCCTTCTTGGTGACTAGTTTTTGAAGTATGCTTTATTAAGTCATGCTTCTTTATTATTCCAGTAAGTAATTTTTTTGAACTGATTTGACAATTTTTTGTTCATTCCATGGAAAAATTCCTATCCCATTTTTGTCTGAATATACCAGGCTAAGTGTACATCTAACTACTTCAAACTTAAACGAGTTAGGACCAGTATGTTTTAAGCCTAGAAATGTTATCTGTGCACACTAGATTGGGGGGAAAAAAATTGAAAGTACAAACAGTAGTTAAGACAATTATAGTAATCTCAAAAAAGGTGATGGACCCTGGCCTAACACAATGGCAGTAAGGATGAAAAGAAAAGGGTAAAACCACTAAAGGACTTTACTAGACATAAGAAATGAAGATTCAGCTTATAACTCCTCAATGACTTCCTGTTGCATTTAGGATTTTTAAAAAATTATTAACAGCCGGGCTCAGTGGCTCAGCCTGTAATCCCACGCCTTTGGGAGGCTGAGGTGAGTGGATTGCCTGAGCCCGCGGGTTCAAGGCCCGCCTGAGCTGCGAGACCTCATCTCTACAATAAATCAAAAAATCAGCCGGGCATGGTAGCGCATGCCTATAATTCCGGCTACTCGGAAAGCTGAGACGGAAGGATTGCCGGAGCCCAGCAGGTCAAGGCTGCGGTGGCCGAGAGCGGCCACTGCACTCCAGTCTGGGCGACAGAGTGAGACTCCAACTCAAAAAAAAAAAAAATTATTAACAAAACCTAAAAAATATGCATCAAGCCTCTGCTCAACTCTACAGCTTCCATTTCACTCACCCTCTTCCATTTGTTCCTTGGCTGTCTGTGATCCAGCCACAGCAAGTATTCTTTCAGGTGTTGAATATATCAGACAAGTACCCTTTCTGTCCTAGGTCCTTACCTGAAACACTCTTTCTCCTTTCTTTACTTCGTTTACTCCTACATAGCTTTCAAATCTGAACTCAATTCTCATTCAGGGAAGTCTTTCCTGATCCTCCAAATTAGACCAGTCCCCTGTTATATGTTTTCATAACACTACTTTTTCTTCACACTAATTACAGTATATAATTCACTCCACTTATCAAATATATAATTACATATATATTGTAATTATTTAATTAATGCTGCTTCTATCACTAAATTCTAAACTCTGTGAGGACAGTGGCAGTCTTTCCTTACAAATATATCCCCAATCATTAGAATAATACTTGGCACAAAATACTTAATAAGTGTGATAATTCGAATTTGAGCCTAGGAAACTAAGAATCTGACAAAAAGCTAACTTAAAAAACATAGCCGGGCTCAGTGGCTCAGCCTGTAATCCCCCGCCTTTGGGAGGTTGAGGTGAGTGGATTGCCTGAGCCCGCGGGTTCGAGACCCGCCTGGGCAGGCGAGACCACATCTCTATAGTAAGTCAAAAAAATTAGCCGGGTGTGGTAGCGTGTGCCTAGTTCCAGCTACTTGGAAGGCTGAGGCGGAAGGATCCCCGGAGCCCAGCAGGTCGAGGCTGCGGTGGCCAGGAGCGGCTACTGCACTCCAGTCTGGGCAACAGTGAGACTCCAACTCAAAAACAAAACAAAACAAAACAAAACAAAAAAACATTAACAGAGAGTTCAAAGTAATTCAATGGAAAAAGAATAGTCTTTTCAACAAGTAGTGGAGGAACAACTGGCTATTCATATACAAAAAGATGAACTTGGGCTCTTACCTCACAACATACACAAAAAATAACTCAAAATGTATCAGATAACTAAATGTGAAAGGTAAGTGTTTACAATTTTTACAAGAAAATATAGGAGAAAATCTTCAACACTTTGGGCTAGATACAACACCAAAAACACAATCTATTAAAAAATTGATAAACTAGACCACATCAAAATTCAAAACTGTTGAACATCAACAGACAGCATTAAAAAAATGAAAAGACAAATCATAGACTAGGAGAAAATATTTGCAAAATCACATATCCAATAAAGGACTTATATCTAGAATATACAAAGAAGTCTTACAACACAATAAGACAAACAACCCAATAAAAATGGACAAAATATATGAACAGACATTTAATAAAGATACACGAATGGCATGAAAAGATGCTCAACATATTAGTCATAAGGAAAATTCAAACCAAAACCACAGTGATATACCACTTCACCACACTAGGAAGGCTATAATCCAAAAGAGAGACAATAATAAAAGCTAGTGAGCATGTGGAAAAATCAGAACCCTCATACATTGCTGGTAGAAATACAAAATAGTGCAACCACTTTGGAAAGCAGTTTAGCAGTTCCTCAAAATGTTAGCAAGAGTTACCATAAGACCCCACAATTCTATTACTAGGTGTCTACCCAAAAGAAATAAAACCATGTGTACACACAAAAATGTGTACACAAATGTTTCTAGCAGCATTATTCATAATAGTCAAAAAGTAGACACAACCCGAATGTTTATTAACTTATGAATGAATAAGCAATGTAGGATAGCCAAACAATGAAATATTACTCAACAATAAAAAAGGATGAAGTACTGATACATGCTACAACACATATGAACACTGAAAATCTTATGCTAACTGGGATCAGTGGCTCAGTCTGTAATCCCACGCCTTTAGGAGGCTGAGGTGAGTGGATTGCCTGAGCCCGAGGGTTCGAGACCCGTGTGGGCAACTTGGCGAGACCTCATCTCTACAAAAAATCAAGTAGTTCCAGCTACTTGGAAGGCTGAGGCGGAAGGATCGCCGGAACCCAGCAGGACGAGGCTGCGGTGGCCGGGAGCGGCCACTGCACTCCAGTCTGGGTAACGGAGTGAGACTCCAACTCAAAAATAAATAAATAAATAAACAAATAAATAAAAAGAAAATCTTATGCTAAGAGAAAGCGGCCAACACAAAAGAACACATCTTGTATGAATCCATTTATATGTCATGTCCAGAAAAGGCAAATTTGTGGAGATTTTCCTGGGGCTTAGGGTAGAAAGGAGGATTAAATTTAAATAAGCATGGAGGATCTTATATGGATGATGAAAATGTTCCAAGACTGGATTGGGATAGCTAAACACTCAGTAAACTTATTAAAAATCACTGAATTAAGCTGGGCTCGATGGCTCAGCCTGTAATCCCGCGCCTTTGGGAGGCTGAGGTGAGTGGATTGCCTGAGCCCGCGGATTTGAGACCCGCCTGGGCAACTTGGCGAGACCTCATCTCTACAATAAATCAAAAATTAGCTGGGCGTGGCAGCACACGCCTGTAGTTCCGGCTACTCGGAAGGCTGAGGCGGAAGGATCGCCGAGGCCCAGCAAATCGAGGCTGCGGTGGCCGGAATTGGCCACTGAACTCCAGTCTGGTCGACAGAGTGAGACGTCAACTCAAAAAAAAAAAAATCACTGAATTATAGAATTTGCATGAGTGGCTTTTATGATATATAAATAATACCTCAATAAAGTTAATTTATTTTTAAACTGGGGGAACTAGGGGTGAGTACAGGATAGGCAAGATTATATTGCTTTTAGACTTGCTGAATCTACTAATGAGATGGCCGAATGTCCTGGAAAATTAGAAGGTTGCTGAAGATATTGGACTACAGAGACCTAGTAATATAGATTTCTAGAGTCACCAGGAAAGATATGAAAAAGGGATTTTTCTATATGTCTTCAACACTGTACAGATCACTCCATACTAAAAAGATTTTCACTTAACCATGCTAATTCTCAAGTGTACCTTTTCAAAATTCTTCAAAAAGGAGTCCTTACCCATTGCTTCCACTACCCCATAGTCTCTTAATCTCCTAAAGTCCCTGTTCCTTCCATATCTCATTGCCAAAACTATTTTTTCAACTCACTAATGGGGCTCTATTTTCAAAACCAAAGAGCTTTTCTCTGTTCCCATTCTTTTTAACTTCTTTGCAAGTTCTGCCAACTCCCATTCTTGAAACTCATCTCAGCTTCTAAAACATTATACTATTCTGATCCTCTTCCCACTTCTCTGCTTCAGTTTTCTTTGCTAAATTCTTTTACCTCCTACCCTCATTCACATCTTATCAAAATAAGAGAGAATCTGGTTTTCATCTCTGTCTTCCCACTTGCAAAATTTGTTTATAAACCTCAGCCAACTTCAAGTCACCAGTGTTTCTTTATCTCCATTAATTGTCCTTATGGCATCTTTCATGTCTTTGTTCTACTTCCCCAACTAGAAAATAAATTCAGAGAACATTAACTTGGCTTTTCTCAATTTTATAACTATAGAAAGCACTTAAAACAGAATTATATGCACAATGAAGGGAATTCAGTATCTGTTTTAGACTTATCAAAAGATGACTGAGATCATCCCAAGCAGATACCTGGGAAGATATTTTGATCCAGCTTAGAAAATGTGTCTAAGTCCACTCAGGCTCCTAAAACAACATACCAGAAACGGAGTGGCTTGTAAACAGCAGAAATGTATTTCTCACAGTACTGGTGGCTAGGAAAACCAAGATAAGGTTCTCCTGATTCATGTCTGGTAACAGCCCACTTGCAGGTTCATAACTAGTGCCTTCTAGCTGTATACTCACATGGTGGAAGGGGCAGTGGTCTCCCTTGGGTTTCTTTTTTTTTAATGTGGGGTACAAATGAGGGTTAGGTACATACGTGATCATCATACAGGTAAAGTGTGGGTACCCTTACTGATGTTATGTGCTCCCCCACTTGGGTTTCTTTCATAAGTTTCTTTCATAAGGGCATTCATCCCATTCATGTCCTAATCACCTCCTAAAGGCCCTACCTGCTACTATGATCACCATGGGGATTAGTATTTCAACATATGAGTTTTAGGGGGTCAAAAACATTCAGACCATAGTAGACCATTTTTAAACATAACGAGAATACTAAGAACTTTGTATGATCTTTTCACATATACATTTAAAGTTGTAATAAAGTTTCCTGGCAGTTAATTTATTCCCAGATGGCTAATGATATTCAAGCTAAAAATGTTTAAGTTCTATAAAACAAATTTAAATTCCTCCAGATTTCTAAAATTTGGAGTTATAAAGTACAAAACTACAAGTCTCAAGCAACATTTATAAACACATGGCTCTAGACTATTCTGTTCCAGACATTTGCTTCAGTCAAACTTTAATATTTTCAGAAAATGAATAATAACTTACCAAATCACAAAGTCCAACTTGCCCAAATTTGGCCCCAACTGCTATCAAAGTTCTAGTTTCTGATGGGTGGAGGGCCACAGAGAATATTGGGCCTTTGGTAACTTTGTAAACAGTATCTTTACTAATGACCATGCCATTTAAATTGGCTTTGTATCTAAGAAAATAAAAAAGTTAAATTTTATAATTGTAACCAATCTCAAAAGTCAAAATAAGTAAAAGATAATTCTAAAAAAATCACAATTAGCAAATAAATATGGAAAAATATTCAATCTCCTGATAACCAAAGAGATCAAATTAAGCAATGCAATTTTTCACTTATAAAATTACCCTTGATAATTTTAATGATAACACCAAAAACTAGTAGGCTACAGTTAAATATACACACTTACACATATTGCTAGTGGGCAGCATAAATTCATATAAGATTTTCAGAAGGAAAAAAATTTTTGAAACACAATTCAGCAGTGTGTACCAGATGTCATAAAAATGTCCACAAGTCGGGCTCGGTGGCTCAGCCTGTAATCCCGTGACTTTGGGAGGCTGAGGTGAGTGGATTGCCTGAGCCCGTGGGTTCGAGACCTACCTGGGCAGGCGAGACTTCATCTCTACAATAAATCAAAAAATTAGCCGGGCATGGTAGCTCGCGCCTGTAATTCCGGCTACTCGGAAGACTGAGGCGGAAGGATCGCCGGAGCCCAGCAGGTCGAGGCTGCGGTGGCCGGGAGCAGCCACTGCACTCCAGTCTGGGCGACAGAGTGAGACTCCAACTCAAAAAAAAAAAAACAAAAACACAAAGAAATGTCCACAAAATTTGACTCATTAATTCCACTTCTAGGCATCTATCCTAAGGAAAGAATTCACTATCACACAAACCAACACACAAAACTAAATAGAAAACAACCCCAAATACCAAATAGGTGGAAGGAGGCAAAGTAAATTCTTTCTATTCAATGGAATATTATGAAATTATTCAATAATTTTAAAGACTCTAGTAATGTGCAACGACAAATGAAAAATGCATAATGCAAACTGTATACACATTGGAGCATAACAAAGTAAAAACGTGAATTCATTCATTCATTCAACATTGAGCAAATACATATTATGTACCAGGCACCGTTCTGGTTGAGACAAAATTCCTGGCCTCACGAAGCTTTTATTCTAGTATTGCATAAGGCAACACTTAAGAGGAAATACACAAAAACAACAGTTGCTAGGGTGAAAATATTTCACCTCACTTTTCAAAGTTCCCTGTGGTGGTTTATAGTCTTTATAATTCAAATAGCTCAAAAAATATAAAACAAAGGGAAGGAATTTCAACTTACCTTTTAATGCTAGACAACCCCTTCTCAGTGTTCTTACTACTAGTCTGAAACATCAAGAGAGAGACCAAAGTACTAAGTTAATATATATATATCCTTAACAAATTATTCTAAAAGCTATAAGCCTTCCCAAATGATACCTTGCTCATTTCTGTCCATGTCTGCAGAGACCCTTTAAATAGATCATCATTGTCATCTCGATTATCAGGAATCATTTCTAAAGGTCCAGGAGGTAACAAAGGCTGTTAGAAAAAATTTAAAAAACAAAAATTTATTGTTTTTCTCCCTGTCCTAGAATATAAACGCAAAGAGGGCAAAGATATTTTTCTGTTTTTTTCACAATTTCACTTTCAACACCCGCAATAGTGGTGGCACATCGTGGACATTTAAAATAATTGTTCCAAGAAATGAATGTCCAGTGTCCTTTAAGATAATAATATGTACTGTCTTATTTAATCCTCTCAAAAAGCTAGTTAGTGAGTATCACATTTGAAAGACAGTGGATTGAAACTAAGTTAGCTTGCCCAAAGTCACACTGCCAATAACTGAAGAAGCTAAGAATTGACTCAGATCAGTTTAACTCATTATTCAGTGTTATATCTATGCCACTGCTTTTTTAAAGCACAGGTTGTAACCCATTCATGGGTGTGAAATCTTGTTAAACATGTCACAATCAGCAATCTGTTGTAGTGAATGAGAATAGAACAGAATAGAAAATACCAAAGTGCATCACATGTGGTGTCATTTCACAAACTGTAGTTTCAGTTGAGTGTGTGTATAATGTACTGTATTATCCATCACTTTTATCACATATTCTTTATTAACAACATTAATAACTACCTTTTATTGATTACTTACTAAATCCTTAATACAATGTAAGAAACTTTATGGATACTATTTCATTTAATCCTCACAACAGCCCTTTGAGGTTTTTTTTATTTTATTAATTTATTTTTTTGAGGCGGGGTTTCATTTAATTGAAGGCTGCAGTGGAGGGGCACAATCACAGCTCACCACAGCCTTGAACTCCTTGGCTCATTTTAATGATCAACCTGCTGATCCTCCACCTCAGCCTCCCAAGTAGTTGGGACTACAGATGTGCGCCATCATGCCCAGCTAATTTTTTTTATTTTTTTTGTAGAGATGAGATCTCACTATGTAGTCTAAGCTGGTGTCAAACTCCTAGACTCAAGCAATCCTCCCACCTCTGCCTCTCAAAATACTGGGATTACAGGCATGAGCCACTGTGCCCAGCTCTTTTTTTAAACTGATATAAAATTGTATGTATTTATGAGGCTTCTATTATTGTTGTCATTTTAAAACTGGGAAAACTGAGGCTCAGAAAGTTTAAATAACTTACCCACAATCCCACAACAGGTAAGTCCTGTAAAAATGCAGAATCCAACCCAGTCTTTATGACTTTGAAATCTTACTCATTAAACCATATGACATGGAAGTATTACATTACAGAAATGTACATTAAACATAACTTAATAAACTTATAGTCTAGTTTTTACACTACAGTTTTAAACTTTTCAGTATTTCACTGAGTTAATATATAATATTTGTACTTTTTCTTTTTGAGACAGGGTCTTGCTCTGTTGCCCAGACTGGAGTGTAGTGGCATGATCACTGCTCACTGCAGCCTCAACCTCCTGTGCTCAAACAGTCCTTCCACTTCAGCCTCCCAAGTAGCTGGAATTAAAGGAGTGTGCCACCACACCCAGCGAAAACTTTTTGGTAGAGATGGGGGTCTCACTATGTTGCCCAGACTAGTCCTGAACTCCTAGCCAATAGCAGTCCTCTCCTCTTGGCCTCCCACAACACTAGGATTACAGGCATGAGATACGATACCCAGTCTGTATTTCACTTTTTCTTACAGTTTCATCTGCTATTAATGTTGGCTGTGTTGGAGTTGGTGATAATGAAACTCCCAAAGGATCGACTTTTAGTAATCGCATTGACCTTCTACATCCAATCCCATTTTCTCTCTTCTTAGGCTTCTTTCTAAAGGAGTGGGGGGAAAAAACTCATGTTATACGAACAAAATGGTAAAATGTGTTTACTAATATTAAGGAGATAACTTCTGGGAATGTATACCACAGATATATTGGCATACTGCAGAGATATAGATATATACATTTGTATAAATGGCTACATTGATTTTTTTTTTTTTTTTTTTTGAGTTGGAGTCTCATTCTGTCGCCCAGGTTGGAGTGCAGTGGCATGCTCATAGCCACTGCAGCCTTGACTTGCTCGGCTCAGGTGATCCTACCACCTCAGCCTTCCAAGTAGCTGGAACTACAGACGCACGCCTCCATGCCCAGCTGATTTTATTTATTTTTTTATTTGTTTTTGAGTTGGAGTCACACTCTGTCACTCAGGTTGGAGTGTAGTGGCATGCTCACGGCCACCACAGCCTCAACCTGCTGGGCTCAGATGATCTTCCACCTCAGTCTTCCAAGTAACTGGAACCACAGGCATGTGACACCATGCCCAACATTTTTTTTTATTTATTTATTGTAGAGATGAGGTCTTGCCATGTTGCTCAGGTTGGTCTCAAACCCCTGAGCTCACAGGCAGTCCTCTCGCCTCTGCCTCCCAAAATGCTTGGATTATAGGAGTGAGCCACTGTGCCTGGCTGGCCACATTGATTTTGATAAAAAGTACAGAAAAAACTTAAACCTAAATGTTGATCATAGAAAGGTACAAGGTATTAAATAAATTATGGCATACATATCTAATAGAATAATATACAGCCATAAGTCTTTGTGTGCTGCTAAAATGAACCCAAAATTAAAGAGGCAAAAACAAGGTCCAGTACATGTGTACACAAAGGTTACACATACATATACATTTGCACGTGCTGAGGTTACCTATAGAGGAATATACATAAAACTATTAACAGTGGTTTCTTCTAGGGAAATGTCCTGGAAAACTAAAGTCTAGGATGCGAAGGAAACTTAAATGTTTCACTGCATTCTCTTCCACATACTTAAGTTTATGTCTTTAATCATATACCTCCTCTACTTTTTATGCACTATTTTTTTCACTTTAAAAAAAAGTTGTGGGCCAGGCTCGGTGGCTCAGCCTGTAATTCCAGCACTTTGGGAGGCCGAGGCGAGTGGACTGCCTGAGCCCGTGGGTTCAAGACCAGCCCAAACAACTTGGTAAGACCTTGTCTCTACAATAAAAAAAAAAAAATTAGCCAGGTGTTGTAGTGTGTGCCTGTAGTTCTGGTTACTTGGAAGGCTGAAGCAGAAGGATCGCTGGAATGGCCGTGAGTGTGCCACTGCACTCCAGCCTGAGCGACAGAGTGAGACTTCAATTCAAAAAATATATATATATTTTTTTTTAATTGTGGAAGGGAGGACGCATCCACAGGAGGGGCAGGGATAAGAAAAAAAAAATCATTCATTTAAAAGTGTTGGGGAAAGGGAAGCCTCTGAAATTACTTCCAAAAATTTACATAAAAAACTCTCAGCTATAGTTCACCTTAGTTCAGGAGAGTTAGTAATAACTATTATTGACTAAAAGTATACTATATGCCAGAAAATATGAAAATTTTTTTTAGAGACGAGAATCTCGCTATGTTGCCTAGACTGGTCTTGAACTCCTGGGCTCAAGCAATCCTCTTGCATAGGCCTCCCAAAGTGCTGGGATTACAGGCATGAGTCACCGCACCCAGACAGAAAGTATGAAAATGTAAAGCTACTAATCAGATAGCAAAAGGACCAGTGCTACTGTTTTTCCAGTGTTAATGATGCTCCTCTTATACAACATTTTACATTCCAAAATGTATTAAAAGTTCAGTTTTTCTCAAGTGAATTAATCTGTAATAGAATCAAACCAATTAAATAAAGCCACATTTAATTAGCATCTAGCACTAAACAAATGAGCTAATAATACCAAGATTTTTAGTTTCTTTATTTATATGTAATGCAGTGGAAAGAATTCAAAAATAAAGAAATCTTGGAGTTCAAATCCTAGAGTTACCACTTATGAACTATTTTGACCTTCAGTAAATTATTTAGCCTCTTGAACCTGTTTTCTAACTCACAAAATGAACATATTACCTACCACATATGGTGGTTATCAGAATTGAACAATATAGGACAAAATTGCTAGATCACTATACTTTGCTTCATAGATGTTCAATAAATGTTAATTCTCTTCCTTTATTCTAGGACTGGGAAAACAAAAACAAATTGGCAAGTAAGAACATAGCGAAGGTCGGGCACGATGGCTCATGCCTATAATCCCAGCACTTTGGGAGGCCTAGGTGAGAGGATTGCCTGAGTTCAACGGTTCAAGACCAGCCTAGGCAACTTGGCGAGACTTCACATCTACAACAAATCAAAAAATTAGCCGGGCATGGTGGTGCATGTCTGCAGTTCCAGTTACTTGGAAGGCTGAGGCAGAAGGATCACCTGAGCCCAGTAGGCTGAGGCTGCGGTGGCTGTAAGTGTGCCATAGCCCTCCAGCCTAGGCAATAGAGTGAGACTCTGACTCCAAAAAAAAAAAACAAGCCAGAAAAATAAAAAGGAAGTTAAAGAATCTTAAAGAAAAATAGTTTTCTAAGTAAAAGTTAGAATAACTTAGTGGAAACAAATATTTTCCTCTATTAGCAGCTACAGTAAATATAAACAAAATTCAGCTCTATTGCTCTATTGGATTCTGTTGCTCCATATTCCTTTGATAAAATAAGAACAGCAAAGTTATTAAAAGATAGCATTTGGGGTCAGGCACAGTAGCCCACGCCTGCAATCCCAGCATTTTGGGAGGCCAAGGCGGAAGGATTGCTTGAGGCCAGGAATTCAACAACAGCCTAGGTAACACAGAAAGACCTTGTCTCTACAAAAAATCAAAAACTGAGCTGTGCGTAGTGGCACATGCCTGTAGTTACAGCAACTTGGAGGCCTGGGGTGGAAGGATCGCCTGCAGGTATAGGCTGCAGTAGCTGTGACCGTGTTACTGCACTCCAGCCTGGGCCACAAAGTGAGACCCTGACTCAAAAAATAAAAAAATAAGCCAGGCACAGTAGTTCATGCCTGTAATCCTAGCACTTTGGGAAGCAGAGGTGAGAGGATTGCCTAAGCCCAGGAGTTTGAAATCAGCCTGGGCAACTTGGTGAAACCTTGTCTCTACAATAAATAAAAAAAATTAGCCTGGCATGGTGGCGTGCATCTGTGGTTCCAGTTACTTGGAAGGCTGAGGCAGAAAGACTGCCTGAGCCTAGCAGGTCAAGGCTGCAGTGGCTGTGCACATGCCACTGCACTCCAGCCTGAACAACAGAGTAAGATTCTGACTCAAAAAAAAAAAAATAGCATTCTAGACCAAGCACAGAGGATCACACATGTAATCCCAGCGCTTTGGGAGGCTGAGGCAGGAGAATTCCTTGAGGCCAGGAGTTCAAGACAAGCCTGGGCAACATATTTTGAAAAATGAAGACATTTTTCAAAAAATTAGCTGGAGCCGGGCTAGGTGGCTCAGCCTGTAATCCCAGCACTTTCGGAGGCCGAGGTGAATGGATTGCTTGAGCCCGCAGGTTCGAGACCCGCCTGGGCAACTTGGCGAGACCTCATCTCTACAAATAAATCAAAAATTAGCCGGGCGTGGTAGCACGTGCCTGTAGTTCCAGCTACTTGGAAGGCTGAGGCGGAAGGATCGCCGGAGCCCAGCAGGCCGAGGCTGCGGTGGCCGGGAGCAGTCACTGCACTCTGGTCTGGGCGACAGAGTGAGACTCCAACTCAAAAAAAAAAAAAATTAGTTAGGTATGGTGGCATGTGCCTGTAGTCCTAGCTACTCAGAAGACTGAAGTGTGAGGATCCCTGGAACCCAAGAGGTTGTGGTTACAGAGAGCTATGACTGTGCCACTGTACTCTAGCCTGGGCCACTGAGTGAAACCCTGTCTCCAAAAAAAAGGGCAGCATTCCCTCAGAGATCCTAGTGATTAAGATTATCGTTTCTGATGTTACTTAAGCTTCCTCACCAGCATTTTTTTCAAATAATAAAGCAAACCATTATATCATGATCCATGTATTATACACCAAATATTTTACCTCTTGGATTCAGGAGGCTGTCTCTTCTTTATCATTTCACGGAGTCTTGCAGCTGACTGCAAAGTATACAAAACATATAAAAATGTCATAACTAAATAGCTTACCTTTTAAAATATTAAGTAGCTGCTACTATATCCACATTAAACTAAACATGAACTAAAGATCCTTAGGGTAGAATATCTGCTCTTGGTAGTAGTAGACATGAGACAAATACACTCTCAATAATAAAAGCAAGTGTATAATACTGCCTAATGCACTACATTCTGATACCTTGGATCAAGTTGCTAATGAGTTTACATGGTTAAACATAGTATCTGATCAAATATACGATTACAAATTAAAAGACTTAACTTCTTGGGGCTGGGTGCAGTGGCTCACGCCTATAATCTCAGCACTTTGGTAAACCGGAGGTGAGAGGATTGCCTGAGCCCACGGGCTCAAGACCAGCCTGAGCAACCTGGTGAGACTTCATCTCTACAGTAAATCAAAAAATTAGCCGGACATGGTGGTACGTGCCTATAATTCCAGCTACTTGGAAGGCTGAGTCAGAAGGGTGGCCTGAGCCCAAGAGGTTAAGGCTGCAATTATCATGCCACTACACTCCAGCCTGGGTGACAGAGTGAGTCCCCAACTCAAAAAAATAAATAAATAAAATAAAAGGTTTAACTTCTATTGGTGAACCTACTTTGATGCCTTTCAGGAAAAATATAGGCTACATTTCTATAGATCATATTTTCTGTTAACTAAAGTCATATTTAGAAATTATTTTTCTAGTTGCTAATGGCTTTTCAATTGTTAGTGACTCAAACAATTCAGTCCCTTAAATTAATTCACCTTCCCTCCTCTCAAGATGCAAACACAAAATATTTGGGAAACTTGTATTCAGAGAAATCAATTAATTATTGATTTCTCTGAATACAAGGGTTTAATATCTCTGGGAAAAGAAAACCACACCCTCCTAAACAGCTATTCTCTCACACATAGAAGTTTAACCTCCAGTGTGAAGACATCAATGTAAATTATATCTTTAATCAAAATTATTATAAAACATTAGCACACATCTGACCACTGATCCTTAACACTTCCTATACAAATTAATTCCTATCTATTCTCTTTTTTTCTTTTTGAGTTGGAGTCTCACTCTGTCACCTAGACTGGAGTGCAGTGGCCACTCCTGCAGCCTCGACCTGCTGGGCTCCAGCAATCCTTCTGCCTCAGCCTTCCAAGTAGCTGGAACTACAGGCACGGGCTACCACGCCCGGCTAATTTTTGATTTATTGTAGAGATGAGGTCTCGCCAAGTTGCCCAGGCGGGTCTCAAACCCACGGGTTCAGGCAATCCACTCACCTCAGCCTCCCAAAGCACAGGATTACAGGCTGAGCCACCGAGCCCGGCTCCCATTTATTCTTAAAATTTACAATTTAATAAGAAAAAATTTAAAAAGCAACTTGGCCCCATACTCTCCTACATAGAAGCCCCCAACCTTTTTGGCATCAAGGACTGGTTTCATGGAAGACAATTTTTCCAAACTGGGGATGGGGGGGAAAGGGGAGGATGGTTTCAGGATGATTCAAGCACACTAAATTTATTGTGCCCTTTATTTCTATTATCATTACATTGTAATATATAATGAAATAATTATTATTATGAAATTATTATTTTGCAAGCAATTGATTTATTTTGGTCTCTGTGCAGTCAAGCCCCTAATGTTAATCTGTATTTGCAGCTGCCCCCTAGTACTATAATCATCACCTCAGCTCCACTTCAGATCATCAGGCATTAGATTTTCATAAGGAGTGCACAACCTAGATCCCTCGCGTGTGTAGTTCACGAAAGGGTTCACGTTCCTATGAGAATCTAATTCTGCCACTGATCTGACAGAAGGCAGAGCTCAGGCAGTAATGCAAGTGATAGGGAGTGGCTGTAAATACAGATGACACTTTGCTCGCTCACCCACTGCTCAATTCCTACTACTGTACAGCTTGTTTCCTAACAGGCCACAGACCAGGTACTGGTCCATGGCCCAGGGTTTGGGAACCCCTGCCATATCACATATCTTTTAACCCACCCCACTCATTTATCCTTCATCTTTAGTTAAAGCAACAATTTGAACATATCTGTTTCTTTAAATCCAAGACAACCAACCATAAGACACCATTATCTATGTACCCCCCCAAAAGGGGGGAAAGTTGCCAATTATAGTTTTAAGATGCCAGTTTCAAAACATTGACCACAGTGACTCATGCCTGTAATCCCAGAACCTTGGGAGGCTGAGGTGGGAGGATCGCTTGAGCCCAGGAGTTTGAGACCAGCCTGGGCAACATAGCAAGACTTCATCTCTATAAAAAATAAAAAAATCTGCTGGGTGTGGTGGTGTATGCCTGTAGTCCCATCTACCAGGGAGGCTGAGATGGGAGGACCACCTGAGACCAGGAGGTCGAGGCTGCACTGAGCCAGGATTGAGCCACTGTACTTCAGCCTGGGCAACAGTGAGACTCTGTCTCAAAAAAGAAAAAGTGAAAAAATAATCAGTGAAATGTGATAACCTTTCTATAAGTATAAAACCTGCTCCTAGCAGGGCTCAGTGGCTCAGCCTGTAATCCTGCACTTTGAGAAGCTGAGGTGAGTGGATTGCCTGAGCCCGCGGGTTCGAGACCCACCTGGGCAACTTGGCAAGACCTCATCTCTGCAATAAATAAATAAAAAAAAATTAGCCAGGCGTGGTAGCGCGCGCCTGTAGTTTCAGCGACTTGGAAGGCTGAGGCGGAAGGATCGCCAGAGCCTAGCAGGTCGAGGCTGCAGTGGCCAGCAGTGGCCACAGTACTCCAGTCTGGGCAACAGAGTGAGACTCCAACTCAAAAAAAAAAAGAAACCTGCTCCTAATTTTGCCCTCCCTCATCTGACATATGAAACCTGATATTTTATTGACCTTCTGGTGAAAGAAACAGCATCTTGGTTTTAATTAGAGAGTTCACACAAACCTCAGACAACTGAAGAGAAGTAAAAAAGTTTGCATTTTCTGATATGTTCTTCAGTCTCTTCCTTTCATACGGTGACAATCCTGAAAAATCATCCTATAAAATTATACCAGAAAGATTCTATTACTTTATATCATCTATAGCAAAAGCACTTCACAAAACTACATGTTTCATTATCCACATGCATACTTTCCTTTAAATTGTACCCCTTCTATTCAGTTCATTCTGCTCTACCAAATACCACATAAGGTTTGCTGAACTGGATACTGAATTACCCTGAATTTGGGATAATCACAAGATATTTGTATGGTTTCTCAATTAAGTAAGAAGTGATCTGATATTAGAAGGAGTCAAGTAGTATAACCTAACAGCAAATTATTTCCTAGTGGAAATTAACTGTACAATTACTCAAAAGTTATTTTTTATTGAACAAAAAACTCCTGATTAGCACAGCAAAATGTGTCTCCACTTCATCCTAAAAATCTAATGTAAAAGCAAGCTGACAAGTAAACTGACAAAAAACATCCTCAGAGATATAAGAAAAGACAGTGTATTCATGAAATGACAGCAAGACACTAAAGAAAGGGAAAATTCAAAAAACAAGAAAGAACAATAACAGAAATTTTAAAATCCATTAAAAGGCTTAAAGGAAATCTAGAAAGTGGAACAAAAAGAAAAAGAGATAAACACAAGGACAGAAAAAATCTACAGAATCAATCTTGGAGGTCCAATATCCAATTAATACTTTGACAAACTGCACACAGGAGAAATTATTAGAAAAAGAATATAAGTGGGACACTGAGGCAGAAGGAATGCCTAAGCCCAGGAGGTCAAGGGTGCAGTCAGCCATTATCACATCACTGCACTCCAGCCTGGGCGACAGGAGACCCTAACTCCAAAAAACCTAAAGAAAAATAGTATTAAAACATTTCTCAAAACTGAACACAAGAGTTTCCAGATTAAAAGTGCCCAATGAGGCCCGGCATGGTGGTTCACACCTATAATCCCAGGACTTTGGGAGACTGAGGTAGGAGGTTCACTGGAGGCCAGGAATTTGAGAACAGCCTAGGCAATATAGCGAGACGTTTTCTCTATTTAAAAAAATTTTTTTTGAGTCGGAGTCTCACCTGTCACCCAGGCTAGAGTGCAGTGGCATGATCACGGTTCACCACAGCTTTGACTTCCTAGGGTCAGGCTATCCCTCCACCTCAGCCTCCCAAGTAGCTGGGACCACAGGCACGCACCACCACACCAGGCTAATTTTTTTTTAGAGAGAGACAAAATCTTACATTAAAAAAAAAATTAACCCACAATGAGATACCACTTCACATCCACTAGGGTGGCTATGATCAAAACAACAACAGCCGGGCTCAGTGGCTCAGCCTGTAATCCCGGGCCTTTGGGAGGCTGAGCTGAGTGGATTGCCTGAGGCTGTGAATTCGAGACCTGGCTGGGCAACTTGGCGAGACCTCATCTCTACAATAAATCAAAAATCAGCCAGGCATGGTAACATGCGCCTGTAGTTCCAGCTACTTGGAAGGCTGAGGCGGAAGGATCACCGGAGCCCAGCAGTTCGAGGCTACGGTGGTCGGAAGTGGCCACTGCACTCCGGTCTGGGCGACAGAGTGAGACTTCAACTCAAAAAAAAAAAAAAGACAACAGTAGAGGACATTATGCTAAATGAAATAAGCTAGACAAGAAGACAAATACTGTCAGATTCCATTACATGAGGTAACTATAGTTGTAAAATCCATAGAGACAAAAAGTAGAATGGTGTTTGTCAAGAGCTGGTAGGAGGGTGGAATAGGAAGTTGTCTAATAGTTACCGAGTTTCAGTTTGGCAAGATAAAAGAGTTCTGGAGATTGGCAGCACAGCAATGTGAATGTACTTAACAATATGGAACTACACACTTAATGGCTAGGATGGTAAGTTATATGTTACGTGTACTTTACCACAATTTTTAAAAATTTTAGTGATTAGAAAGAACAAACAAAAACAATTATTGGCAAGAGTATGGAGAAATTGGAATCCTCATCCATTGCTAGTGGATATTTAAAATGGTATAGACAGTTTGGAAAACAGTTTGACCCAGCAACTCCACTCCTAGGTATATACCCAAGAAAACTGAATGAAAACTTAAGTTTACGAAAAATCTTATATGCAAATGTTCAAAGCAGCATTATTCATAATAATATTCAAAAAGTAGAAATATAAATGTCCATCAACTGATGAATGTCTAAACAAAACGTAATATATCCATACAATTGAATATCATTTCCCCATAAAAAAGAATGAAGTACTGATACATCCTACAATATGAATCAATCTTGAAAACATCATGCTAGGTGAAAGAAGCTAGACACAAAGGCCACATATAGTATGATTTATATGAAATATCCAGAATAGGCAAATCTACAGAGACAGAGAGTAGATTAGTGGTTGCCAGAGTCTGGATGGAAACGATGGAGAATTGTTAGTGACTGCTAATAGAAATGAGATTTCAGCCGGGCTCGGTGGCTCAGCCTGTAATCCCACGCTTTGGGAGGCTGAGGTGAGTGGATTGCCTGAGCCCGCGGG
>NW_007248401.1:94858-101936 GCF_000164805.1 Carlito syrichta
ATTTTTGATTTATTGTAGAGATGAGGTCTCGCCAAGTTGCCCAGGCGGGTCTCGAACCCACGAGCTCAGGCAATCCACTCACCTCAGCCTCCTAAAGCGTTGGGATTACAGGCTGAGCCACTGAGCCTGGCAGAAATGAGATTTCTTTAAGGGTGATAAAAATGTTCTAGAATTGGATAGTGGTGATGGTTGCATAACCGTATGTATATTCTACAAACCACCAAACTGTATGTTTTTAAATAATTTTGCTACATCAATTATATCTCAATAAAACGTAAGTATATATTGATGACAGAAATAAATATTGGATAATTTCAAAGTATCTCACTCTAAATACTTAGTAATTACCAAGAGAAAAGTAAATTACAAAGTTTACATTGCAGAACCCTGGCAGACACCACCTTAGCAAAGAGATTAAGGTCAACACCACCAGTGGGGAAAAAAACATCATGTATACCCCAATATGATACATTGAGGAAGGCACATTCAGTTCCATGGTATCCTTCCCAATAATGCAAAACCTTGATCTAATCAATGAGAAAATATGAGACAAACCCAAATTGAGGAATGTTATACAAAATAACTGTCCAGTACTATTCAAGAGTGTCAAGGACAGAAAAATTGGCTGGATATGTGGTACATACCAGTGTCCTAGCTACTGGGCAAGCTGATGCAGGAGGATCACTTGATGCCAAGAGTTCAAGACCAACCTGGGCAACATAGCAAAACCCTGTCTCCACAAAAAATACAAAAATTAGCCAGGTGTGGTGGCGCACGCCTGTAGTCAGCTATTTGGGAGGCTGAGGCAGGAGTATTACTTGAGCCTAGGAATTCAGGGCTGCAGTAAGCCATCATCACACTGCTGCACTCCAGCCTGGGCAAGAGAGGCAGACGCTGACTTTAAAAAAAAGAAGTGTCAAGGACATGAAAAACTGAGGAACTGCAGTCAGAGGAGGCTACAGGTACATGACAGCTAAATACACTGCGATCCTGGACTAGATACTAGAACAGAAAAAGGACACCAGTAGAAAAACTGTTGAAGCTGTAGTAAGTTCTGTACTTAGTAGTATTACACCAAGGTTAATTTCTTAGTTTGATCAATAGTCTATGGTTATATATTAACAAAAGGGAAAGTTGGGTGAAAGATATAAAGGAATTCTCTGTACTATTTTTGCAAGCCTGCAATTATCTCAAAATTTTTTTTAAAAATAGCTACTAAGAAATGCTTTATGAAATGAAAATGTTTAGTAGAAGAGCTAGGAGATAAAATTCAGAAAATTTCCCAGATTATAAAACAAAATCCTAGACTTGCAGGCCAAGATTCTTGTCTGTGATGTTACAAAAGTCTTCATTCAGGAAGAAATAAGATTGTAAACTAAACATTGTTCTAAAACATGGTACCACAAAGCCTTAGTCATACCAAAAAGATAATGAAAGGGAAGAGAAAAAAGAATGAAATGTTCTATAAAAAATGTTATATCTGCCTAGGCACAGTGGCTCACACCTATAATCCCTGCACTTTGGGAGGCCGAGGTGAGAGGATTGCCTGAGCCCACCGGTTCTACATCAGCCTGGGCAACTTGGCAAGACCTCACCTCTACAATAAAAAGAAAAAAAATTAGCCAGGCGTGGTGGCGTGTGCTTGTAGTTCTAGCTACTTGGAAGGTTGAGGCAGAAGGATCACCTGAGCCCAGCAGGTCAAGGCTGCAGGGGCCATGAGCGTGCCACTGCACTCCAGCCTAGGCAAGAGAGTGAGATTCCAACTCCAAAAAAAAAAAAGTTATATCTTACAGTTTGTCCTAAGTATGCTAGGCATTTATGATTCTGCTTTACCATCTCCAATACTATAATACTCACTACCTCATGTTCTGATTTCTGACTCTATTTCCTTACATCTAACTAAAATCTGCCAGGTATGGTGACTCACACCTGTAATCCCAGTATTTTAGAAGGTGAAAGCAAGAGGATTGCTTGAGCCTAGGCATTCAAGATCAGCCTAGGAACACAGCAAAACCTCATCTCTACAAAAAAGAAAAAATTAGTCTGGCATGGTAGCATGCACCTGTAGTCCCGGCTACTTGGGAGGCTGTGGTGGAAAGATCACCTGAGCCCAGGATGTCAAGGCTGCAGTGAGCTGGGACCACGCCACTGTACTCCATCCCAGGTGGCAGAGTGAGACCCTGAAAAATAAACAAAAACCTAAAAACTAAAATCTGCTTTACATTTATCTCAAATACTGAGAATCTTACAGTCTAACAGGCCAAAAGGACAAATTCACCCAGTGGTTCTCATGGACCAACAGCATCAGTCTCTCTAGGCAACTGTGTTAGACATGTAAATTGTATGCTCCAACTTCAAAACCTCAAAATCAGAAATTCTGGTGGTAGAGCCCTGTAATGAAGTTTTTTTGTTTGTTTGTTTTTTGTTTTTGAGTTGGAGTCTCACTCTGTCGCCCAGACTGGAGTGCATTGGCCGCTCCCGGCCACCGCAGCCTCAACCTGCTGGGCTCTGGCGATCCTTCCTCCTCAGCCTTCCAAGTAGCCAGAATTACAGGCATGCGCTACCACGCCCGGCTGATTTTTTTTTTTTTTTCTGATTTATTGTACAGATGAGGTCTCACTGCCCAGGCGGGTCTCTAACCCGCCGGCTCAGGCAATCCACTCACCTCAGCCTCCCAAAGGCGCGGGATTACAGGCTGAACCACCGAGCCCAGCCTGTAATGAAGTTTTAACAAGCTCTCCATGTAATTCCAATAAAGGCTAAAGTTTGAGAACAACTTATCTTATCCAATTTCCCACTAAAGTGATTTGCTTAAAGGAACAAGGTTTCTTAGAAGTGGCCATGCCTAGAAGCTAGGCTCCCAACTCTAGTCCTATGCACTTAATATTTACCCCATGCTGTCCCACTATGGGTTCTGGTTCTTTTCTCTGGGACAAAAAAGCCTAAATCGAATTTGTATTTCTTCAATTATCATATCTTTCTTTCCCTACCATCATTTTCTGTTCCTCTAGTTCCAGCAATCTTTTGCCATGTGGTATGATGGTTTTATCTTGTCTTACATAAAATGTGTCACTCTGAATGGAACCCAACACTCTTGGCAGGCAGTAGAAACAAAAATAATTAGAAAACTGATTCCTTAAACTGACTGGAACTATTATGTATAACTAACATGTTTCTCATGTATCTTCTCTATTCTGTCATGTGTCTCCGTTTGTATTTAGAGGAAATATTATTTAGCACATCAATACAATCTGTGATGGTTTTCCTACCCTGATATCAAGAGTCAGTCAAATACCACATGTCCCATGAGCCGATGACTGCTGGTATACTATGCATACACATGTAAAGGTGAGCAAGGCACCATAAGGTATGAGTAAACCCCAAAATCTATGCAATAAGTTTAGAGGAGAAAAAAGGGAAGCAAGATAAAGATTAAGTCAGTTCTATTACTGACACATCAAAAGAACAAAATTAACCCAAGAAAGTTATTTGTTAAACATTAAAAACAAGAAAATTTCAAGCCGGGCTCGGTGGCTCAGCCTGTAATTCCACGCCTTTGGGAGGCTGAGGTGAGTGGATTGCCTGAGCCTGCGGGTTCGAGACCTGCCTGGGCAGGCGAGACCTCATCTCTACAATAAATCAAAAAATCAGCCGGGCGTGGTAGCGCATGCCTGTAATTCTGGTTACTCGGAAGGCTGAGGCGGAAGGATCGCCGGAGCCCAGCATGTCGAGGCTGCGGTGGTCGGGAGCGACCACTGCACTCCAGTCTGGGCGACAGAGTGAGACTCCAACTCAAAAAAAAAAGAAAATTTCAATTAAACTTACATTGATGATGAAATAATTTGTTAGAGCTAGATAAACTCTTAATAAACTTAGTTTATCAAAACTTCAAATTTCATAACAGTAAGAAAAATTAAAACAAGCTACTAACTAAATTCTTACCAGGGGCTGGGCTCCATGGCTCAGCCCGTAATCCCAGTGCTTTGAGAGGCCAAGGTGAGTGGATTGCCTGAGCCCACGGGTTCGAGACCTGCCTGGGCAACTTGGCGAGACCTCATCTCTACAATAAATCAAAAAATTAGCCGGACGTGGTAGCGTGCACCTGTAGTTCCAGCTACTTGGAAGGCTGAGGCGGGAGGTTCGCCGGAGCCCAGCAGGTCGAGGCTGTGGTGGCCGGGAGTGGCCATTGCACTCCAGTCTGGGTGACAGAGTGAGACTCCAACTGAAAACAAATAAATAAATAAATAAATTCTTACCAGGCCTGGTATGGTATCTTCTTCACTGTCTCCATCCTGACTGCTTTCCATATCAACACTGAGTATTACAGCGTTTGAAGTGGTCTTGCATTGTAGCTTGCTACTTTCTGTAGAAACATCTAAGGATAATTTTTGTAGAGTGGATTCTGAATCAGAAGATGTGCTTTTCATCTTTGGAATTAAAGTCCTTCTGCAAGATTTCTTTATTTTAGTCTTCTTACACTTCTTACATGCCATTTCATTGTTAGAATTCTTTTCTAATAGGGACTTGGGGCATTTAAGCTGGTTTAACTTGTAATTACTGAGTGAAAAGGGGGCAAGATAAACCTTAGCTGTTTTTCCTAAAACTGTAGTCTGTACTGGTCTCAGAGATGCATAGGCGATGTTTTGATTTTCTTTATAGTCATTCACCTATTCAGGTCAATAAAGGAAAACAGAGCATTAGAATCCCAGGTCTTAAGGCCTTTTTGTACTGGGTCCCCAACAGTTCTGTTTAAACAAATCTAATCCCTATTTAATAACAACAACATAAATCCAAATTGATACCTGTAAGGATACTTTTTCCCCTCCAAAATCTAGATTCATAATTCATTAACTCCGACCGAATTACTCATTTGCAGGACACACTTCCTGCTCATAGGAGTTTGACTTCTACAACTGAGAGAACGACCCAACTGTCACCTTCGGATCCACTAGAATGTCTCAAGAGTGTGCGGCTGGCAATAACTGCTGGCAAAGCAAACGCAGAGGGCTGAAGACACGGAGTCCCCATCTGATCCTCCCACTACAAACAGTTACTGACAAGCGCCGTCCTCAACAGAGGGCCTACTTTTCCACAGAGGAAAGCCAGGGCTCGGCTCTCCGCCCACCCCGGGCCTGCGCCCGGCAGGTCCCTCAGGAAAACTGAGGCAGGAGCACACCGGGTGGCGTCAACCGGTTTCTCACCTTCACCGAGGGTCGCGGTCTGGAGCCTGCCTTCTCAGCAGCCGCTCCGGCCCCGGACATGTCTCTGCCGCTCAGCTGCCGGCGCCTTCCCGCCAAGATTGCGGCGGGAGGCGAGGAGGGGCGGGGCCGCTCGGATCACCCGCGACCCGGGCGGGACGGCGGGGCGGGGCGCGAGTTTCTGAGGAAGGCCGCCTGACAACCCCACCCTCAGGCTCTGATTCTTCAGGGATGTTGCGGGATTTTTACCTTGGATCTGGCGATTTTGGTGCTGCCGGTACTGGGATCTCACTTGGAAAATCACTGGCGCTTCTGCGGAGCAAAAACCACCTTGCCTTTCAAACGTGAGCCTGGAAAAGATTCACTCACTTAGATGCCATATGGATGGAGGGGAAAGGAAATCAAAATAAATATGCAGACTTGGCCTCCTCCCAATGCTTCCTTAAAACTCGACCACCTGCAAATTATGCCCCATTGCTACCCAATTCTTCTTCCTAGGAAGGAAAGATTTTTTTTTTTTTTTTTTTTTTTTTTGAGTTGGAGTCTCACTCTGTCACCCAGACTGGAGTGCAGTGGCTGCTCCTGGCCACCGCAGCCTCGACCTGCTGGGCTCCGGCGATCCTTCCGCCTCAGCTTTCCGAGTAGCCGGAATTACAGGCGCGCGCTACCAAGCCCGGCTAATTTTATTTATTGTAGATGTGAGGGCTCGCCAAGTTGCCCAGGCGGGTCTCGAACCCGCGGGCTCAGGCAATCTGTTCACCTCAGCCTCCCAAAGCGCGGGATTACAGGCTGAGCCACCGAGCCTGGCTAGATTTATTTATTTATTTTTTTTTTAAGATGATAACTTTTTTTCAGGGAGAAAGCTTGGAAAAAAATAATAACTTGATAACTTACACTAGTTTAAATTCCAACTTATAATCTGCACACCTACCTAATTAAAAATCCTAAGGATGGCCTTAAACGGTCCAAAGCCTGGAGCAGAACTGTGAATCAAATAATCTGTGTATCACAAAAGAAAAAATAATTTTAATGCACTGTATTTCATATAGACAAAGCCATGTTCAGCCATTTTTTCCCCTCCTATAAATTGCCATGGGCCAAAACAATGGCCTTCCCATCAGATTTACTACCTCTGGAAAACATAATTTTTTGAGCTGATAAAGTCATAATATAAAATTCTGAGCCAGGCACTGCGACTTGCACCTGTAATCCCAGCTACTCTGGAGGCTGAGGGGAGAGGATCACTTGAGCCCACTATTAGTTCAAGGCTGCAGTGAGCTATCGTCACACCACTGCACTCCAGTCTGGGTGATAGAGACCTTGTCTCTAAAAATAAAAATTATAAATTAAAAATTCTATCTACTCTTATCTTTAAGTTTTTTTCTTTTTAGCCCCAAATTACTTCCTTGGCTTTTAATTGGGTTCCTCACTATTCCTCACCTGAAGCTTGTACAATTTCATTTCTTAGCTGAAGAGAGTTAATCATATGAACAGCACCTTCAAGGTCCTCCATGACCTGGTACCTGCTGAACTTTCACCACTCCTTGACTCAAAAATTACCGATAAAACCAACTTTTCAGTGTCCTGTATATGACATACTATTTCTGGACTTCCAGACTTTGCCCACACTGTCCCTTCTCTCTTCCACAACAGTTATAAAGTCCTTTCTACTTTGAAATGTGTTCCGACTTTTCATTTAGCCAATTTTCTTTTACACAACCCAGCTTGTAAATGAGGCTGCTTCTGTTATTATTCTAAAAGTTCTTGAGGACTTACTAATAAATAATAATACTTTCTTTTTTGTTTTTTGGGGGAGTTTTTTTGAGTTGGAGTCTCACTCTGTCGCCCAGACTGGAGTGCAGAGGCCGCTCCCGGCCACC
>NW_007248401.1:102298-104619 GCF_000164805.1 Carlito syrichta
CCACTGCACTCCAGTCTGGGCGACAGAGTGAGACTCCAACTAAAAAAAAAAAAAAAGATGCAAGCTTCTTCAGGACACAGGTCTTTAAACAATATTCCATAATCCTTTCAGATTCCCTAAGCACAGTAAACACAAGTACTAAATAATTACTCAGGAACTTAAATACAAACACTTGATAGCCTGGAATGCATTTTAATAGGTCTCTAGAAACTGAAAGAACTTGAAAGTCTAAAAGTGGAGTGTTGGCCGGGCTTGATGGCTCAGCCTGTAATCCCGCGCCTGGGAGGCTGAGGTGAGTATAATGCCTGAGCCCGTAGGCTCGAGACCCGCCTGGACAACTTGGCGAGACCTCATCTCTACAATAAATCAAAAATCAGCCGGGCGTGGTAGCGCACGCCTGTAGTTCCGGCTACTGGGAAGGCTGAGGCGGAAAGATCCCCGGAGCCCAGCAGGTTGAGGCTGTGGTGGCCGGGAGCGGCCACTGCACTCCAGTCTGGGCGACAGTGAGACTCCAACTCAAGAAAAAAAAAAATAGTGGAGTATTGACATGTTCTCACTCATAAGCGGACCTTGAACAATTTTCATACTATAAGAAAGGGATTGGCAGTAGTGAGAAACTGCTGAGGGGTGGGGGAGAACGCCTCATCAACAAGGGTACCTGCATAATGACCATTTGTGTGCCTAACTCTGAATTGTACCCCACATTAAAAAAAAAAAGTGGAGTGGTGGGATTTCAGGTAATATCCCAGCCCCCGGGGAAGTTTTTTTGTTTTTGTCACTAGCCTAAACCACCACCATCTGCCCTGTGTGACAAGAAACACTGCGCCACAGCCCACCCTGGCCTCATCAACAGAACTAATCAGGTGCCTTTGGCCAGATCTTTACTCTATCAAACTAATTCTTCCGAACTATCAACAATCTAGAAAACAGTATTTCACTATCGCCTCAGTTTCTTACTCATCACTACCCCGTTTTACTTGGCGTCAAACCAAGCTAACACATGAAACCTTTCATTCAGACCTTCCTCACCGCAGTGACTTAACAGCAAAGTCCAAATCCGGCAATACTGAGGACTCGAGGGCAGCCTGTGAACATGCGCAGTAACAGAGTCGACTTTCAAGCCGTGGCGCCCAAGCGGCCTCCACCGTCCCACAATCCCCTCTTCACGCATTTCCGGTTTATCTAGCTCACCCTAGGAGGTTTCTCTATCAGTCGCGCAGCAGTGTTCGGGGAACTAGGAGGAAAGGAGTTTTTCTGTTCGTTGACGTTGTTGGTGTTCAGTGTTTGGAATCAGTCAGGTTTCGGGAACCACCGCCGCTGCCATCAACATGTCGGTCCCAAGCGCACTCATGAAGCAGCCGCCCATTCAGTCTACGGCTGGGGCCGTCCCAGTTCGCAATGAGAAAGGTACTGTACTGCTCCCCTCTTTCAGTCGCATCTTACCTCCTTCCTGCCCAGCATCCTTCAAATCTCTCCCGAGCCGACCGCTCCTGCCCCGCCGATCCTTAAGACCCAGCCCCCACAGATTCTTCGACCCTCCTACCCCCATAAGTGGTTGGAACCTATTTGTATCTGATCGTGTTCCTGTGACCTGTCTGCTCTTATATACAGCATCCGTCGTCCCTTAACCTCCACAAATGACTAATAGAAAAAGATCTTTAAAGGATAGGTAGGATTTCAATGAGTGCAAATGGAGGAAGGAACACCATACCTGTTTAGAGCGCCAGGCTAAAGAGTTTTTTCAGTGAGGACACTGGAATATAATATTCCTTATTTTTTCTTTTTAAAATGTACTGGCCGGGCGCGGTGACTGACACCTGTAATCCCAGGACTTTGGGAGGCGGAGGTGAGAGGATTGCCTGAACTCAGGGGTTTTAGACCAGCCTGGGCAACTTGGCGAGCCCTCATCTCTACAAGTATTTGTATATGCTAAATAGGGTTGAATACACTATTATATAAGATAGACTCTTAAGGAGGTTACAGTCCAGTAGGGAATGTAAATATATTTATGTTTTTCCTACCTGGGTCTTTAATTCATCTGGAATATTTTGTTGTATGGTGGAAGTTAGAGGTCTAATTTTACTATTTACTCTGTGGTTAGCCAGTTGTCCCTCCTCTACTGATTGACTACCCCATCCATTCTCTGCTAATTTTTAAGGTCACTTCTGTATTATACTTAAGTTCTTATATAAGTTTGTTTCTCTGCTCTCTGTCTTTTGGTCTTTTTGTACTTCCTGAACCAGTGACTTACTATTTTAATTACTATAACTTTAAGCCTTGTTATCTAGTACTCCCATTCTTTTTTTTTTTTTTTTTTTTTT
>NW_007248401.1:105271-119888 GCF_000164805.1 Carlito syrichta
TTATTGTAGAGATGAGGTCTCGCCTGCCCATCCGGGTCTCGAACCCGCGGGCTCAGGCAATCCACTCACCTCAGCCTCCCAAAGGCGCGGGATTACAGGCTGAGCCACCAAGCCCGGCTCCTCCTAAAGGTTTTATACATTGTTTAATTTATTCCTCATTATCTATAGATTAGTTGTTTTTTTTGTTTGGGGGGGGTTTGAGACAGGGTCTTGCTCTGTTGCCCAGACTTGAGTGCAATGGCATGTTCATAGCTTATTGCAGCCTCAAAATCCCGGGCTCAAGTGATCCTCCCACCTCAACCTCCTAAGTAGTTAGGACTAGAAATATGTACCACCATACCCAGCTAATTTGTGTGTATGTGTGTGTGTCTTTTGTAGAGATGGGGGTCTCACTATGTTTGCCCAGGCTGGTCTCAAACTCCTGGGCTTATGCAATCCTCCCACCATGGCCACAGGTGTGAGCTGCTGTCCCCAGCCAGTTGCTATTGTTCTATTGGTAACAGTATTTTAAACTATATTTTCTAGTTATTTTTTTGTAGAGATGAGATCTGCTGTGTTACTCAGGCTGGTCTCAAATTCCTGGGATCCAGCAATCCTCCTGCCTCAGTCTCCCAAAGTACTGGGATCACAGGTGTGAGCCATTGCACTCGGCCTTATATGTATCTTTTATCCACTATTTTTCCTGAACACTTTTAGCTTATCTATTGATTTTTTTGTGTTTTCTACAGTCATATAGTGTGCAAGTTATGGCAGTCTTCCTTTTTGTTTTTGTTTTTTTTTGAGTTGGAGTCTCACTCTGTCGCCCAGACTGGAGTGCAGTGGCCACTCCCGGCCACCGCAGCCTCGACCTGCTGGGCTCCGGCGATCCTTCCGCCTCAGCCTTCTGAGTAGCCGGAATTACAGGCGCACACTACCACACCCGGTTGATTTTTTGATTTATTGTAGAGATGAGGCCTTGCTGCCCAGGCAGGTCTCGAACCCGCGGGCTCAGGCAATCCACTCACCTCAGCCTCCCAAAGGTGCCAGATTATAGGCTGAGCCACCGAGCCTTGCTAGTCTTCCTTTTTAATCTTTATCCCTTTTCTTATTGCATAAATTAGAACCAAAATGTTGAGCAGAGGGTATAATAGGGACAGTGTAAGGATGCCCACTGCCCACTAGTTTTTTTGAAGACAGGTCTTGCTTCATCATCCAGGCTGGAGTGGAATGACACAATCATAGCTCACTGAAACCTCAAACTCCGGCGATTCTTCAGCCTCAGCCTACTTAGTAGGTAGTATTACAGGTACTACCATGTCCGACTAGGTTTTTTTATTTTTTATAGAGAAGGGGTCTGGCTATGTCGTCCAAACTGGTCTTGAAGTCCTAGCCTCAAGTAATCCTCCCACCTTGGCCTCCCAAAGCATTCCTATGAGCCATCATGCCTGGCTCCCACTGTTTTTTAAAGCTAATATTTTATCATTATGCATAATGTTTGCTGTTATGTATTGTTAAAATTATGTGACTTAAAAAAATAGTTTACAGCCGGGCTCGGTGGTTCAGCCTGTAATCCCGCGCCTTGGGAGGCTGAGGTGAGTGGATTGCCTGAGCCTGCGGGTTCGAGACCCGCCTGGGCAGGCAAGACCTCATCTCTACAATAAATCAAAAAATCAGCCGGGCGTGGTAGCGCGCGCCTATAATTCCAGCTACTCGGAAGGCTGAGGCGGAAGGATCACCGGAGCCCAGCAGGTCGAGGCTTCGGTGGCTGGGAGCAGCCGCTGCACTCCAGTCTGGGCAACAGGGTGAGATTCCAACTCAAAAAAAAAAAAAAGTTCACGCCAGGCATCGTGGCTCATGTCTATAATCTCAGCACTTTGGGAGGCGGAAGCAAAAGGATTGCCTGAGCTCAGGGGTTCGAGACCAACCTAAGCAACTTGGCAAGACCGCGTCTCTACAATAAATTTTAAAAAATATTAGCCAGGCATGATGGTGTGTTCCTGTAGTTCCAGCTACTTGGAAAGGTAAGGCGGAAGGATTGCCTGAGTCCAGCAGGTCTAAGCTGCAGTGGCCGTGAGCGTCCACTGTACTCCAGCCTGGGCAACAGAGTGAGACTCAAACTCCAACTCAAAAAAAATAAAAAAATAAAAATTTAAAATTTAAGAAATTTTAAAATAAATTGAAAAAATAGTATATTGCTTTTCCCCCTTGTTAGTTTTCTGAGGTTAAGCCATCTTTGTAGTCCTGCTAGTTTATGATGGCTTAGGGGTTTTTGGTTTTTTTGCTTTTTGGTCTTTTTGGTTAATTTTTACATTGCTGGGATAAATTTGCTATCTTGTTATTATTTTGTATATATATTCATAAGTGAAATTCACCTGAAGTTTTCCTCTGAACTGTCCAGTTTGGTTATCAAGTATAGCATTGATAAAATGAGTTGTTTGGTTTTCACTCTATTTATGTTTACTAAAATTGTTTGCAGCCAGGCTCGGTGGCTCAGCCTGTAATCCCGCGCCTTTGGGAGGCTGAAGTGAGTGGATTGCCTGAGCCCGCGGGTTCGAGACCCACCTGGGCAATTTGGCGAGACCTTATCTGTACAATAAATCAAAAAGTCAGCTGGGTGTGGTAGCGCGCGCCTGTAATTCCGGCTACTCGGAAGGCTGAGGCAGAAGGATCACCGGATCCCAAGCAGGTCGAGGCTGCAGTGGCCGAGAGCGGCCACTGCACTCCAGTCTGGGCGACAGAGTGAGACTCCAACTCAAAAAAATAAATAAATAAATAAATAAAATTGTATTTTTAAAAAGAGAGACTATCTACTCTTGCAGTTTTAATAACTTCCAAGCTAAAGGAAAAGAAAGTAGAAGTGGGTAAGATAAGAATACTGAGTTATGTGGTAATATGTTATAAAGGCTGCCATGGAAATCCCAGAGAGAACTAAAAGAATACCTGAACAGTATTTTATGTTCCCACATAAATCACCCTTATTTTCTGCTGGGCACTGTTACAAATAATTTGTTTGAGGGTATTGTTGAGGTGGATTAGCATGAATTTGTGATAAATGCAGTTTGCCTTTTTTTTTTTTTTTTTTTTGAGTTGGAGTCTCACTCTGTTATCCAGACTGGAGTGGAGTGGCCGCTCCCGGCCACTGCAGCCTCGACCTGCTGGGCTCTGGCGATCCTTCTGCCTCAGCCTTCCGAGTAGCCGGAATTACAGGCACGTGCTACCACGCCCGGCTGATTTTTTGATTTATTGTAGAGATGAGGTCTTGCTACCCAGGCGGGTCTCGAACCCACGGGCTCAGGCAATCCACTCACCTCAGCCTCCCAAAGGCGCGGGATTACAGGCTGAACACCAAGCCCGGCTAGTTTGCCTTTTTTAGGGGGATTTTTTTCTACTGTTTCACTGCCCACCTTTCTTCGCTTCATTGTACCTCATTGTCATTAGTATTGGCATTCACAAGAATGCATTCCCATAACTTGGCCTTTGTAGGAACGTACCAGTAATTGTTGGGTAATGGCTCTCTTCTTCTCCTACTTGGATTCTTATCTACTAGAAATATAGGGCTTTACTGCAAAGGCCAAGGGCTGAAGGTCATTGAGAAAGAGGCTACTGAAACATAAGTTATCTATCTTGCTCAGGTGAGATTTCGATGGAGAAGGTGAAGGTAAAACGTTATGTGTCTGGAAAGAGGCCAGATTATGCCCCTATGGAGTCCTCAGATGAGGAGGATGAAGAATTTCAGTTTATTAAGAAAGCCAAAGAACAAGAAGCAGAACCCGAGGAACAGGAGGAGGATTCATCGAGCGACCCCCGGCTGCGGCGTCTACAGAACCGTACTAATGAAGATGTGGAAGAGAGGTAATGACTAGGGTTGCCTCCCTGGACCTGAACCTCTATAGCTTGGTAACAACAACAGTAATAGCTAATACTTGAGTAGTACTGACTATATACCAAGTGCACTGTTCCAAATAGATGACATTTACTAATTCTTGCAATACACACAATAACCTTATGAGGTAGGTACTATTATCCCCACTTTACAAATGAAGAAACTAGGGCGGCCAGGTGCAGTGGCTCAGCCTGTAATCCCAGCACTTTGGGAGGCCGAGGCGAGAGGATTGTCTGAGCCCAGGGGTTCAAGACTAGCCTGGACAACTTGGTGAGACCTCGTATCTACAATAAATCACAAAAAACTAGCCGGGCATAGTGGCATGCATCTGTAGTTCCAGCTACTTGGAAGGCAGAGGCGGAAGAATCTCCTAAGCCTAGTAGGTTGAGGCTGCGGTGGCCGTGAGCGTGCCACTGCACTCCAGCCTGGGCAACAAAGAGTGAGACTCCAACTCAAAAAAAAAAGAAAGAAACTAGGGCGCAAAGGTGTTAGGAAAGTAACATAACCAAAGTTACACAGCCAGTAAGTGGCCAACTTCAGAAAACAGCTGGTTACTTCTGGCCTAAAGGCCCTCATTAAGGGAATAGAAAACAGACCATTGATTGGTTGTTGAGAGAGTGTTTTTAGCACAAAGTTGTCTTATAAAATATGAGAAACATTTTGTTCCATCTACTTATTTTATAATTTAATAGTTTTAATAAATTTTTAAAAAATAGAAACAGGGTCTCACCGTGTTGCTCAGGCTGTATTGAACTCTTAGACTCAAGTGATCTTCCCACTTCAGCCTCCCAAAGTGCTGGGATTTACAGGCATGTGCCACAGCACCCAGCCATCCATCTACTTGTTTCAAATGCTAATGAGGAGAAATGACATCGAAAAAGAAGAAAAGATCTCTTAAACAGTTTCATTTTGGAACGAGAGCCTCTCAGTAAGGAATTTTGGTTGGTGGTTTTTCTTGTGTTGAGGTCTCACTCTGTTGCCCATGCTGGAGTGCAGTGGCACAATCACAGCTTACCACATCCTCGACCTTCTGGACTTAGGTGATCTTCCACCTCAGCTTCCCAAGTAGCTAGGTTTACAGGCATGCACCACGACACCTGACTAATTTTTTTATATTTTGTAGAGACAAGGTCTCACTATGTTGCCCAGGCTGCCAATGACGGAATTGTGTATGTTTTATATTGACTGAAGTACTACCTTACAGAGTAAGCCAGAGGTCCTGAACTTGCACAGATTATATTGCCTCAGGAACTTTTTCACAGAGCTCCTAGGCCAAAACAGTTCTATTTACTTTATTTATTAACTAATTAGATCCAAATAACATAATAAGTATTAATGTCCTAACAACTTAGCTACCTGAAAAATATAATGCACATGAAAGAAAAAACATTTTTATTTCATTCTTATATAACCACAGCTACTAGTGGAATTTCTGTTGGACATTGACAGCTTCTCAAACCTTGGAACCAACTGGCACTGTCACTGTTTTATATTGATAAGTGTCCTGTTTTATATTGATTTTCATCCTGTGCTTTTTATCACAGCAGTTACCAAAAACCCAGTTTCATGTTTTAGGCTCAGCTTGACTATTTGCTTTGACACTAGTTTCCTTGATCTCCTCAGTATCTCCACCTCAAGACTTTAGTAGTAATGAAGGCAAACATAATATCAGGGTGCTCTGTGACTAAGGAAATGTGGTCAGTGTGCCTTCATTTTATGACATTGGTGTACATTTGGAAATTCTGTTTTTCAGATTGGCTCGACACCGGAAAATAGTGGAACCTGAAGTGGTAGGAGAAAGTGACTCAGAAGTTGAAGGAGATGCTTGGCGCATGGAACGAGAAGATAGCAGTGAAGAAGAAGAGGAAGAAATTGATGATGAGGTATGATAAAGAAAAATGGGAAGTTTTTTCTGGGTGCAAGAAAAAGTTAGGGCCAGTGCTCATTTGTTGAGGTCCTAATGGCACAAGATTGCTGCTTTTGGCAGAACTCTGATTATGTTCCCAGTTTGTTGAGGATAGGATTGAAAATACAATGATGGCCAGGCTCGGTGGCTCAGCCTGTAATCCCGCGCCTTTGGGAGGCTGAGGTGAGTGGATTGCCTGAGCCCGCGGGTTCAGACCCACCTGGGCAGCAAGACCTTATCTCTACAATAAGTCAAAAAATCAGCCGGGCGTGGTAGCGCATACCTGTAATTCCAGCTACTCGGAAGGCTGAGGCGGAAGGATCGCCGGAGCCCAGCGGGTCGAGGCTGCGGTGGCTGGGAGCGGCCACTGCACTCCAGTCCGGGCAACCGAGTGAGACTCCAACTCAAAAAAAAGAAAATACAATAATGCAGGGCAACCCCTTCAGGTCCCCTCCCACTGTGGGAACGTCTCTGTCCTCTCAATAAATCCTGCTTTCTAAAAAAAATAATAATAAAAAGAAAAAAGAATGATGCTAAGTTACATTTACTTATATCAAGATTTGCTGAGTATAGTGAGAGGAGAATAAAAAGCCACAGTCCATTTGACTGACTTTTTGTATGGCTTGATAGGAAATCGAGCGGCGCCGTGGCATGATGCGTCAGCGAGCACAGGAAAGAAAAAATGAAGAGATGGAAGTCATGGAAGTGGAAGATGAGGGACGTTCTGGAGAGGAATCAGAATCAGAGTCTGAGTACGAAGAGTACACAGACAGTGAAGATGAGATGGAGCCTCGACTTAAGCCCGTCTTCATTAGAAAGTAAGTATTTCACAAACCAGTCTGAATTTACATAGTTACTACTTCTCAGGTCTGAAGACAAAAGTATCTTTTCTATCTTATGCTGTTCTGAAATCTAAACACTAATTGAAAATCTTTTGCCTAGTAACCTAACCTTGTACAAAATCGTAGTTGAGGAATATCTTGGAGTTAGCAGAGAGCCTGAGTTTGTTTTCATGTCTCCTTTTTCAGTTAAAAAGTACATATCTGCTGGGCTCGGTGGCTCAGCCTGTAATCCCACGCCTTTGGGAGGCTGAGGTGAGTGGATTGCCTGAGCCCGCAGGTTCGAGACCCGCCTGGGCAACTTGGTGAGACCTCATCTTTACAATAAATTAAAAAAAAAAAAATTAGCCGGGTGTGGTAGTGCGTGCCTGTAGTTCCAGCTACTTGGAAGGCTGAGGCAGAAGGATCGCCGGAGCCCAGCAGCTCAAGGCTGCGGTGGCCAGGAGCGGCCACTGCCCTCCAGTCTGGGCGACAGAGTGAGAATCAAACTCAAAAAAAAAAAAAAATGCACATATCAGCCCAAGGTCATATACAGTAAGTCCCCTACATCTGCAATCCCCAACCTTTTTGGCATCAGGGACCAGTTTCATGGAAGACAATTTTCTTTTTTTTTTTTTTTTTTTCGAGTTGGAGTCTCACTCTGTCACCCAGACTGGAGTGCAGTGGCACGCTCCCGGACACCGCAGACTTGACCTGCTGGGCTCCTGTGATCCATCCGCCTCAGCCTTCCTAGTAGCCGGGACTTCTCTGTCCTCTCAATAAATCCTGCTTTCTAAAAAAAAAATAATACTATGCCCGGCTAATTTTTTTGATTTATTGTAGAGACGAGGTCTTACCAAAGTTGCCCAGGTGGGTCTCAAACTGAAGACAGTTTTTCTATGGACCGTGGTGGGAGGGTAGTTTCAGAATGATTCAAGTGCATAACATTTATTGTGCACTTTATTTTTATTAATATTATTATTACATTGTAATGTATTATAAAATAATTATACAACTCACCATAAAAATGGAAGAGATGTGGATGAAAGTAGTAAATAAAATAATGGGTGGGCCACGCAAAGACTAAAATAAGTGTCAGATTCTAACTTAAAACTTGCCACCAGGTACAGCTGTACAACTGAAGTGCATCAACTCACTCACCACTCATCGATAGGGTTTTGATATGAGTCTGCAAGCAATTGATTATGGTCTCTGCAGTCAAACTTCACTACTAATGCTAATCTGTATTTGCAGCCACTCCCCAGCCCTAGCTCACTATCTCAGCTTCACCTCAGATCATCAGGCATAGATTCTCATAAGGAGCATGCATCCTAGATCCCTCACATTCACAGTTCACAAGAGGGTTCATGCTCTTACGAGAATCTAATGCTACTGCTGATCTGACAGGAGGCAGAGCTCAGGCACTAATGTGAGTAATGGGAAGCAGCTGTAAATAAAGATGAAGCTTAGCTTGCTCACCAACTGCTTACCTCCTGCTGTGCAGCCCATTCTTAACAGGCCACGGACAGGTATGGTCCATGGTCTATGGTTTGGGAACCTCCACTCTACATACAAACAAGTTCTATTCTGAGAGCACATTCACAAGTCCAATGTGTCTGTAAGTCCAACAAAGTTAGCCTAGGTACCCAACTAACACAATTGATTATACAGTACCAGCTAATCACCGCTACTTCTATGCTTACTTCTGGACATCCTGGGCTTAAAATAAAGATACTGTACTACTGTACCTTATACAGTACTATACAGTAAAGCACACAAAAGCATAACCACTTGTAGAGGATGCATGCATATGACAATGTACACTAGACACATGAACAACTTACATGATTGGACATGTGTTTGAATCTTTGAAAGTTTGCAACTTGAAGGTTCGTATTCAGAGGACTTGTATTTTAAGCAGAAAATTAAGCTTGAAGAGCAAATTCCTATTTTTTTCCTAATGGCTAGAAATCCTGCTACTTATACCACTACCCAGGCAATTGTCAGAGATCAATGAAATTTTGGTGCTCCAAAGACCTGGGATGCTCTAAAGCCATTTTTGGCTCCTTGAAAATAATAGAGCCGGCAGGGTACAGTGGCTCATGACTGTAATCCCAGCACTTTGGGAAGCAGAGGCAAGAGGATTGTCTGAGCCCAGGGGTTTCAGACCAGACTAGGCAACTTGGTGAGACCTCATCTCAAAATAAATCAAGAAAAAATTAGCTAGGCATGGTGATGGAAGACTGGGGCAGAAGAATCACCTGAGCCCAGCAGGTTGAGGTGGCCGTGGCCATAAGCATGCCACTACACTCCAGGCTAGGTGACAGAGTGAGATCCAACTCAAAAGAAAAAAAAATAATAGAGCCAAAGATTGTTTGGCTTTATCTGATTTAGATGGAACTAAATCTAGGGGAACAAAGATCTCCATGTTAAGGACTTTGGGCAATTAACAAGACCTCTGTGATTCAGGAAGGACCGAGTGACAGTTCAGGAACGTGAGGCTGAAGCATTGAAACAGAAGGAGCTGGAGCAGGAAGCAAAACGCATGGCTGAGGAGAGGCGCAAGTACACACTCAAGGTACTGAGGAGTGGTTGCAAGGATTGAGTACAAGAAGTAGTGTTACTAGGTATCTATAAGAAGAAGGAGGCAGTCCAACAGCTGAATTGTTCTCCCTATCCAGATTGTAGAAGAGGAGACCAAGAAAGAGCTGGAGGAGAACAAGCGATCCCTGGCTGCACTGGATGCACTCAATACTGATGATGAAAATGATGAGGAGGAATATGAGGCATGGAAAGTTCGGGAGCTAAAAAGAATCAAGAGGGACAGAGAAGATCGAGAAGCGTGAGTAATAGGATGGGCCTAGAGTTAATGCCACTAAATGAACAGGTTTCTAGTAGGGTAGTTCTGAGGCTCATCCCCTACTCACTTACATAGTTGCACCAGCTGGAGGACTGACTGGGTCACAATGTCCAAAAGAGTTTCACTCACATGTCTGGTAGTTGGTGCTGGCTGTGAGCTAAGATGTCTCACTTCTTCAGTGGATTAGACTGGTTTTTTACATAGCAATCTCAGCAGCATTCTAAGAGGGCAGAGGTGGAAGCTGGCAAAGTCTCCTGAGGCATAGGTTCCAGAATGCATACATCTTTTCTACCACATTTTAGTCAAAGCAAGTCACAGGCCAACCCAGCTTTAAGGGGGTGGAGAAATAGACTCTACTTCTAGGTGAAGGAACAGCAGTCACACTTTTTGAAAAGGAGCATGCATACTGCAAAGGGAAGAATTTGTGGCACTTAAATACTCTACCACACTATGTAAGAACAAAGTCATTTCAGAGCTGCATCACTCATTCCTGTAAATTACTAGGATGAGAGAGTATCCCAGATGACTCTGTTCTCACAAAGTCTTACAGTTATTTTAAATTCACTCTGATTTTTTTTTTTAAAGCTAAGGCCTTTTAGGGAAAGGGAATTAGTAGTGTTGCAAAATCAAGGAGTAATAGTATGTCTAAACCTCAGAAAGGCTAAGATTAGCTTTTGGATGTTTGTAACACCTGGTCTGGCAAACAATGAAGACCAGTACACCCTTTTGTTTATTGAGCTCCCATCTTAATTCCTAATGGGCAATGACTAAAATTAAAGGTGAATAATACTTGAAGTAACAAGTGTTTTAAGATAATTCAGTCTTTCTGAAGCTAGAACAGTACTAATTGTTTTGCTCCCTGGACAGGCTTGAGAAGGAGAAAGCAGAAATTGAACGTATGCGAAACCTGACTGAAGAAGAGAGGCGAGCCGAGCTTCGGGCAAATGGCAAAGTCATTACCAACAAAGCTGTTAAGGGCAAATATAAGTTCTTACAGAAGTATTATCACCGGGGTGCCTTCTTCATGGTAAGAAGTAAAAAAGGAATCAGAAAATTGGGCAGTAGAAGTAATATAGAAGCTTTGAATTTTCCCCCCAACAATAAGCTATTCTGGAATGTTATTTCCACTTGCCTCTGAAGAATACAGACCCAGAGAAAAGCATTAGCAACTGGATTGTAGAAGTAGCAGCAACTCTTCTCTATTTTGGTTCAGCTCTCAAAAAGAGGAAATTAAATAATAGATAAATTGAGGAAATGAGATAAATAGTGATCTATATAGGTCCCCCAAATCACTTAGATGTCATTATTTCATAGCTAAGTGATAAGTTTTAGTTATATGAAAATCAAGCTCTGCAAATAGTTTTACATTAATCTATATTTGGGTAGAAGTTTAGTTCATTCTGAACTGACAGAAAGTAGTCAAGCCTAACTAACCAAAAGAATGGTTTATTATCTAACTTATGTGTAATGCCATCATCTTTGGTTTTCATATAAAGACCAAGGGCAAAAGAGCAATTTGTTAACCCTGCATGGTTTATTAATTTACCTCCTAATGTTAAAGGAGTTTGTATCAAAAACTAGACTAGCTTTCAGTGCTATATATCAAACCTTAAATATCCCCACTTCAGCTAAATTCTTGTCTTTCACTGCAGTTGCTGGTAAAATGTTAAAACTAGTAAGGGTTTCCATAATATCCTCCACAATAAGTTTTAGTATATCTGATTAGCAAGAAATGTTTGCATATTATGTAGTTTTCCAGCAGATGTGGTTTTCTAGAGTCAGTGGAGATTATCTTGGCTTAAGCAATTTTGCAGCTTTAATAATCAAGCTTCTGGCTGGGCCTGGTAGCTCAGCCTGTAATCGCAGCACTTTGGGAGGCTGAGGCAAGTGGACTGCCTGAGCCTGTGCGTTTGAGACCAGACCAGGCAACTTAGCGAGACCTTGTCTCTACAATAAATCAAAAATTAAGCCGGACTTGGTGGCTCAGCCTGTAATCCTGCGCCTTGGGAGGCTGAGGTGAGTGGATTGCCTGAGCCTGCGGGTTCGAGACCCGCCTGGGCAACTTGGTGAGACCTCATCTCTACAATAAATCAAAAAATCAGCCGGGCATGGTAGCGCATGCCTGTAATTCCGGCTACTCGGAAGGCTGAGGTGGAAGGATCACCGGAGCCCAGCAGGTCGAGGCTGTGGTGGCCAGGAGCGGCCACTGCACTCCAGTCTGGGCGACAGAGTGAGACTTCAACTCAAAAAAAAAAAAATCAAGCTTCTTAGAGAAGCAGTGCATTACTAGCTGGTCGTAGTAGCATGCGCCTGTAGTTCTGACTACTTGGAAGGCTGAGGTGGAAGGATCGCCTGAGCTCAGCAGGTCGACACTGGGGTGACTGTGAGCATGCTACTGCACTCCAGCCTGGGTGACAGAGTGAGACTTCAACTCAAAAAAAAAAGCTTCTTAGAGAAGCAGTGCATTGCTAGCTAAGATATATAAAAAAGTTTGTGTAAGTCCTTTGATGAACATACTCAATATTGATACTTCTCATTTGGACAGAGTGAAATTGAAATGTCTTCTGGGATTAAATGAGACGTTCTGGCCCTAAGAAGGAGAAACGTAGACATAAAAACTTTTGGGGCCAGGTACAGGGGCTCACACTTATAATCCCAGCACTTTGGGAGGCCGAGGTGGGAGGATTGCTTGAGACCAGGAGTTCCGAGACTAGCCTGGGCAACATAGCTACACCTTGTCTCTACAAAGAAAAAAAAAAAATTAGGCAGGCATGGTGGCACCCGCCTGTAATTCCAGCTACTCGGGAGGCTGAAGCGCAAGGATTGCCTGAGCCCAGGAGGTCAAGGCTGCACTGAGCCATGATCATGCCACTGCACTCCAGCTTGGGCGACAGAGTAAAACTCTGACTCAAAAACAAAACTAATTGTCCTTACATTAACCTGGGCCTTTCTATAGCTGAAGGGAAAGGAATCCTCAAGAAATATGTTTGGTTAAAGGACTTGATGCCTCCATGAAGCCTTTCTTAAGATAGTGCTATTTTTAATTGCTTTAGCATGTGTGTTTTGGTTTTTGGGATTTTTTTAGTCAAGGTCTCACTGTCACCCAGTCTGGAGGGCAGTGGCATGATCACAGCTCACCACAGCCCCTACCTCTTGGGTTCAAGTGATCCTCCTCAGTCTCCTGAGTAGCTGAGATTACACGTGTGCACCACCACACCCAACTGTTTTATTTTTATTTTTTTGTACAGATGAAGTCTTGCTATGTAGCCCAGGCTGGTCTCGAACTCCTGGGCTCAAGCACTCCTCTCACCTTGGTCTTCCAAAGTGCTAGAATTACAGGCGTGAGCCACTATGCCCAGCCGCCCAGCAGTGTGTGTTTATAATCTGTATCACAGCATTGTAAACTTATTAATGTTGATTTGAAGGTGTTCTTATACTTTTTAATTTATTGGGTAAATAACCTTTTGTGCATTTACTGTGCAAATGTCCTATTTAGTACTGCTAGAGGATATATAATCCCAGCCCTCAAAAGTTTTACAATCTAAAAGTGGGCTAAAGCAACTATATACTATAATATAAGGAAGAATGAAAGTACTGTAGGGCTTCTAAAGAGGAGATTTTTTTTTTTGAGTTGGAGTCTCACTCTGTCACCCAGACTGGAGTGCAGTGGCTGCTCCCGGTCACCGCAGCCTCGACCTGCTAGGCTCCGGCGATCCTTCCGTCTCAGCCTTCCAAGTAGCCAGAACTACAAGTGCGTGCTACCACGCCCGGCTAATTTTTGATTTATTGTAGAGATGAGGTCTTGCCAAGTTGCCCAGGCGGGTCTCGAACCCGCGGGCTCCGGCAATCCACTCACCTCAGCCTCCCAAAGGTGCGGGATTACAGGCTGAGCCACCGAGCCCGGCTTAGGAGTTATATTTTTTTAATAGAAAACCATTGAAGTTTTTGAGCAAGGCAAAGATTATAATGAGAGTTGCATTTTAGAGATATTAGTAGAGTGGTAGTATGTAAGACTGATTGTAGAGGAAAACTAATAATCCAGGTGATGACAGTTTATAAGATGTGGCAACTAATAGGATATTCACAAAGGTTACTCAAATTTTGAACCTATGTAATTGAGAGAATGTTGGTCCTACTAAGAAAATAGCTAAATCAAAGGAGACTGATTTGGAAAAGTTAGTGAAATGATTTTCACTTTTTTTTTTTTTTGAGTTGGAGTCTCACTCTGTCGACCAGGCTGAAGTGCAGTGACACGCTCAAGGCCACCGCAGCCTTGGCATGCTGGACTCGGGCAATCCTTCCACCTCAGCCTTCCAATTAGCTGGAACTACAGGCGTGTGCTACCACGCCCAGCTCATTTTTTGATTTATCGTAGAGACAAGGTCTCTCCAAGTTGCCCAGGCTGGTCTTGAACCCCTGAGCTCAGGCAGTCCTCTCACCTCTGCCTCTCAAAATGCTGGGATTACAGGCATGAGCCACCAGGCCCACCTGATTTTCACTTTAGATGTGAGTTTGAAATCCCAATAAAAAATCCAACTTAACGGGCAACCCCTCTGGGTCCCCTCCTGTTGTGGGACCTTTTCTGTCCTCAATAAATCCTACTTTCTAAAAAAAAACAACAAACTGAAGATATAAAAACGGCAATAAAAAAATTCAGGGTTTGAGATTTGAGAGGCCTGTGCACAGCTGAAGTTACATGAGTAAATGAGCACACTGAGTGCAGAAAACAAGCCAACATTCAAGAAATGCGTACACACTTAGGAAGGAGAAAAACAATACAACAAAGGAAAAATAGTATCTCAACTAGATGTAAGCTCTCGAAGAAGGGGACAATACCTTCTGCTTTTTTCTTTTTTTTTAAATCAGAGACTCACTGTTACCCAGGCTGGAGTGCAGTAGCACTCTCACGGCCACCAAAGCCTCAGCCTGCTGGACTCAGGTGATCCTTCCACCTCAGCCTTGCAAGTAGCTGGAACAACAGGCATGCACTACCATGCCTGACTAATTTTTTTTTTTATTGTAGAGACAAGGTCTCACCAAGTTGCCCAGGCTGGTCTCAAATCCCTGAACTATGGCAGTCCTCCCAGCTCCCCCTCCCAAAGTGCCAGGATTATAGGCATGAACTACCATGCCCGGCCCTTCTGCTTTCTTTTTTTTTTTTTTTTTTTTTG
>NW_007248401.1:120118-122325 GCF_000164805.1 Carlito syrichta
GCCCCAGTCTGGAGTGCAGTGGCCGCTCCCGGCCATCGCAGCCTCGACCTGCTGGGCTCCGGCGATCCTTCCGCCTCAGCCTTCCGAGTAGCCGGAATTATAGGCATGCGCTACCACACCCGGCTGATTTTTTGAGTTATTGTAGAGATGAGGTCTCGCTGCCCAGGCAGGTCTTGAACCCACGGGCTCAGGCAATCCACTCACCTCAGCCTCCCAAAGGCGCGGGATTACAGGTTGAGCCACCGAGCCCGGCTCCTTCTGCTTTGTTTTATCCCTCATTGTAGAGTTTAATAAATGTGTGGTTTGAATATATGGGAAACAAAGCCACAAAGCTGATAAGATTCTCTTCTACAGGATGAGGATGAAGAAGTATACAAGAGAGATTTCAGTGCCCCTACTCTGGAGGATCATTTCAACAAAACCATTCTTCCTAAAGTCATGCAGGTATGGGAAACCTCAATAACATGAGAGAGAAAAGTAATGTTTTCACATCTGAGGAATGGTATTTTTGATGGTATAACTCATCATTCATCCTTCCCTCAGGTCAAGAATTTTGGACGCTCTGGTCGTACCAAATACACCCACCTTGTGGATCAAGACACCACCTCCTTCGACTCAGCATGGGGCCAAGAGAGTGCCCAGAACACAAAGTTCTTTAAACAAAAGGCAGCTGGGGTACGAGATGTATTTGAGCGACCATCTGCCAAGAAGCGGAAAACTACCTAGGGTCCAACTGTGGAACACAAAAGGAAGTGTCAGCATCTGGCCCTTGATTTGCTTTTACCATTATTTCCACGGCCCCTATATCCAGCCTCTGTTGGACCTACTGCCATACATGTGATACTGGGTAACCCAGTCTTTGAAGGTGCTTTGTGAGGTTTGGACTCATGCTGAGAAATCCACAGAAAAGCACTATCCAGGTAGGATAAGAGGCATCCCACTTAAAACCATTTCTGAGAAATCTTAGGTTTTATCACTTCTATGGCTTCCCATATTTACTTGGGACTGTTCTGAGTTTCTTTTTCCAACCTCTTAGTTTGGATTAGAAACGTGGGCTTGTAAGTGAATAACACATTACTTCTACCTTAGGAGTACTACCAGGAAATCTAAGCTCATGGAAACCTGTTTTTCATCTTTGGTTGGAGTCAGTTTTTCTAGATGACCATACTTTTTAATCCACTTGTGTATGTCAAGAAATAAAAGAATCATACACTTATGAAGATTTTTGGCATGATAATGGAAATAAAGTATACAGGCTAACGAGTATTAATCACCTATTAACTAAAATAAAAGACAGCGGGGAATTGTCAGGCAGAGGGTGTTTCACATTTTTTATCATCTCCTTTGAGCTCAGAAAGAAACTCAGATAACTAGACAGGCTTTATCTTAAGTAGCACCTACTTTGCTCCAATGGCTAAATACATATGTGTGTGGCTGTCCTTGCCCGCTGTACATAGTACAAAAGTTGACCCATGAAATGGGGCATCCATCTTATTAAATCCAAGTACCTACCAGAATCTTTCCCTTGCCCAGCTCATGTATCAGGGAGGGCACCAATGCTCTCTGAGTAGCAGCGTAGTGGCATAATATTAGATTTAATTTTTCCATTTAATATTTACTATATTAAACCATGGACCAGGAGTTCTAGGAGTCATAAAGAATGAAATTTAGCCAGGCTCTGCCAGGCTCGGTGGCTCAGCCTGTAATCCCGAGCCTTTGGGAGGCTGAGGTGAGTGAATTGCCTGAGCCTGCGGGTTCGAGACCTGCCTGGGCAACTTGGCGAGACCTCATCTCTACAATAAATCAAAAATTAGCTGGTCATGGTAGCGCGCGCCTGTAGTTCCAGCTACTTGGAAGGCTAAGGAGGAAGGATCGCCAGAGCCCAGCAGTCAAGGCTGCGGTGGCCGGGAGTGGCTACTGCACTCCAGTCTGGGCGACAGAGTGAGACTCCAACTCAAAAAAAATAATAATAATAATAATAATAATAAAGAAATTTAGCCAGGCTCAGCACCTTGGGAGGCTGAGGTGAGTGAACTGCCTGATCCCGTGGGTTCAAGTCGCCTGGGCAACTTGATGAGACCTCATCTTTACAATAAATCAAAAATTAGCCAGGCATGGTAGCATGCGCCTGTAATTCCGGCTACTCAGAAGGCTGAGGCGGAAGGATGGCCAGAGCCCAGCAGGTTGAGGCTGCAGTGGCCGGGAGC
>NW_007248401.1:122345-136013 GCF_000164805.1 Carlito syrichta
CTCCAGTCTGGGCGACAGAGTGAGACTCCAACTCAGAAAAAAAAAAAGAATGAAATTTAACCAGTGGGAAGACTTTTTTTGTTTTAGTTGCAGTCTTATTCTGTCAACTAGGCTGGAGTGCAGTGGTGCGCTCATGGCCACCACTGCCACAACCTGCTGGGCTCAGGCAATCCTTCCACCTCAGTCTTCCAGGTAGATGCAACTACAGGCATGTGCCACCACACCTGGCTAATTTTTTTTTTTAATGTAGAGTCCAGGTCTCGCCAAATTGCCCAGGCTGTTCTCAAACCCCTGGACTCAGGCAGTCCTCTCACCTCCACCTCCCAAAGTGCTGGAATTACAAGCATGAGCCACCACACCTGGCCAACTATTTTTTCTATCACATAAAAAAATGAAAAGACCAAGGTCTTTTCACATCCTTTAAATGTCTTACTGGAAGAATCACTCATTGTTTAGTATCCTAGTATAAAAAGTAAAAAGAGTATAAGTAATTACTGTGAGATAACAATAAACATAAAGACGAACATAAGTACAAATCATTGTGTGGAATACAATCTAAGAATTGTCCTACAGCCAAAATGAAAATAAGGCCTTTAAGTTATTTTGGAAAAGTGTTTATAGTTGTCATTTGAATGTCCATACAAAAGACTATATAGTACCATTTTACAGTTGCAGAAACTAGTTCAGCAACTGTGACTTGGCCAAAGCTGATCAACTTTTTTTTTTTTTTTTTTGAGTTGGAATCCCACTCTGTCACCCAGACTGGAGTGCAGTGGCTGCTCCTGGCCACCGCAGCCTCAACCTGCTGGGCTCCGGCAATCCTTCCACCTCAACCTTCCAAGTAGCCGGAATTACAGGCATGCGCTACCATGTCTGGCTGATTTTTTTGATTTATTGTAGAGATGAGGTCTCGCTGCCCAGGCAGGTCTCGAGCCCACGGGCTCAGGCAATCCACTCACCTCAGCCTCCCAAAGGCACGGGATTACAAGCTGAGCTACCGAGCCTGGCTGCTGATCAACTTTTAAAATAAAATGACCTCTCTAGGATAGGAAATGGAACGTAGGAAGTATTATGGTTCACTGCCAGCCAAATGACAGTACTTGCTATTTGAGAAAAAATAAAAACCAAAAGGTCACCTGTACTCCAGCCATTTTCTCTTACCACACTTCCTCCTTCCTCCTCCCCCCACACCAAATAAAAACAAAAAAAACACTACAATTTATTTATATGTGTTGCTGTTGTAGGTCTATATGGGAAAAAGTAAATGTTTCACTGCTCTAAAAAAAAGTATTATGGTTCAGAATTCAAATATTAATAGAAATCTTTCATAGATCAACTCTATTTAAGGCCTCCTGCCCCACTTAATTAGGGTTTGAAAATAACCTTTGGATTTCTCCATCATTCAGGAAGGATATTGGTGTTGAGACTGACATATCTGTCAAGGACAGTAACTACCATGGCTTCTGGTGCTTTGAGGAAACCTCAAATGCTTGGCCTTCAGGCCAAATGTCTGCAGTTTCATATTGTTGAAGCATTCATTGTATCCCTGGGGGTTGCAGCTTTCTATAAGTTTGCTGTGGCCAAATCAAGAAAGAAGGCATATGCAGATTTCTACAAAAATTATGATTCCATGAAAGATTTTGAGGAGGTGAGGAAGGCTGGTGTCTTTCAGAGTGCAAAGTGATTTGGGGATATAAAGAATTTCTTGCCAGGCTCGGTGACTCAGCCTGTAATCCCAGGCCGAGGTGAGAGGATTGCCTGAGCCCGCGGGTTCGAGACCAGCCTGTGCAACTTGGCAAGACCTCATCTCTACAATAAAAAAAATTAGCTGGGCATGGTAGTATGCACCTGTAGTTCCAGCTACTTGGAACGCAGAGGTGGAAGGATTGCTGGAGCCCAGCCAGTTGACATTAGGGTGGCCGTGAGGGTACCACTGCACTCCAGCCTGGGCGACAGAGTTGAGACTCCAACTCAAAAAAAAAAATTGGGGTTGAATTACATAGAAGTTTATCACTGAGCTGTGTTCCTGAACTATGAAACATGCTATATGGGCTAAGTAGTAGTTTATCTTGATAAATAAGCAATTAACAAATACTTTGGGCCGGGCTCAGTGGCTCAGCCTGTAATCCCGTGCCTTTGGGAGGCTGAGGTGAGTGGACTGCCTGAGCCCGCGGGTTCGAGACCCGCCTGGGCAGCGAGACCTCATCTCTACAATAAATCAAAAAACTCAGCCGGGCATGGTAGCGCATGCCTGTAGTTCCGGCTACTCGGAAGGCTGAGGCGGAAGGATCGCCAGAGCCCAGCAGGTCGAGGCTGCAGTGGCCGGGAGCGGCCACTGCACTCCAGTCTGGGCGACAGAGTGAGACTCCAATTTAAAAAAAAACAAAAAACAAATACTTTGGGAAAAAAAAGAAAATAACCTTTTAATAGCTGGGCATGGTGGCTCACGTCTGTAATCCGAGCACTTTAGGAGGAGGCTAAGGCAGAACAATTACTTGAAGCCAGGAGTTTGAGACTAGCCTGGGCAAACAAAGCAAGACCCCATCTCTACAAAAAGGATTTTTTTTTAAGTTAGGCAGGCATGTATCTAGTCTCAACCACTTAAGAGGCCAAGGCAGGAAGTTCACTTTAGCCGAGGTGGTTAAGACTACAGTGAGGTATGATCATGCCACTTGCATACCAGACCAGGGGACAGAGTGAGACCCTGTCAATAAATAAATAAAAATCTTTGATGTCCTCTATTCTTAATACCTTGTTCTCATTTCAGGAATCTAAATTTTTTTTAATCTTTCTGTGTCAAGCATCTTAAATTATAACTCAAAGTGGCCTATGAGCTGGATTGGTAATTTATATCTATGTATATATAGTGACTCCTAGTCAGGTGCTTCCCTTTCAGATATTTGTAAGCTATCCTGAGGGTACATATGCCATTGAGTACAGCATCTGTGCTGAAACTCCAAATGTACCTTGAATACTGTTAAGTGAGAGCTAGTCAGATGAATAAGACTGACCTACCACCTAGCAACTGCATCAGCACATGAGATACTCTTCTACACTGATTCATCACATAGGTTCATAAGAATTATGAGAGAAGGGCCACTTAAATTCAGTATTCTCCAACATAAAAATTCCCCACAACAAGATAAAATCTAAGATAAACTGCACTTGATCCAAGATGATACAACTGCCCCAAAAAAAGCAATCTTTATTGGAATAACTTAACCAGTAGGTATAGCTGAGAACACATATATCAATTGGTTAGGGCAATAAGAGCGTCTACCACGTTTCCCATGTGTTCCCGCAAGCTCCGTTCTGCTGCTGCTCGAGAGATCTCCATCTCTGTCATCTGCAGAAAAAGGATTGATCATATTACCTAGGTTTCCTCCCAGGCATTAACATGCTGCTAAACATACTGACTACTTGTTTCAGGAAGCAACCCAAATTAAGCATAACAACCTCCCCTGCCCATACACTAGTTAGGCACTGCTACTCACTATCAACTCCAGATCCTCCTTCTTGATGGTGACTTTTGCCAGTTCCTTCTCTCTGAAAATATTTATATATATATATTAGTTTTCATTCTCAACCAACACCACGGAAGCTCCCAGGAAAGATCATTCCCAGCTGTGCCCTGCAAGTAGATAAATCTTTTAAACACTATGACTCCCACCAATATCCTCCTCGTCTTCCCTGGAGTCTTTAACAGTCAGCAGGTGTTGTGAACCCTAGATCTGCAGGAATTGGGGATAGAATTGAAGAACAGTACAAAGTCTTAATAGCAGTTTTTATTTGTGTCTGAGGTATGGGGAGGGAGGAACTGTTAAGGCTGGCTCCGAGCTTAAGACTTACCGCTCCTGTTTGGCTTTCTGCTCTCGGGACCTTCTGTCTCCAATGACAGACATGGCCTATGAGAAAGACAGGTCTAGTTACTGCCCCGCTACCCACAATTCCCAGTGACCTAAAAGGCCAATAACAAGTGGCTCGTAGATGTATCCACAATGACGAGTACTATCGGGAAACAAGGACTATGCTTAATTCAACTCTGCACCTGAGGTCCGTTTAAGCCCTATCTCCACTAAGCTCCTCTTAGCAAGCGGCGGGTTCCGATGACGAATACTTCCCTAGGCTCTTCCTTTTACCCTATAGCCTCCTCCTGCCATCGGGATCAGAATCCTGTCTTGGAGCGCTGGCTTCCAGCTACAGCCTCAGAGCCCCCTCCGCTCAGTCCGCCCAGACACGCTCCCGGCCAACTTTACCGTTTCCAGATTGGAACTCTGAATCTCCTTCTCCTCTGCATAGTCGGTGACCCGCTCCAAGTCTGCCGCACCACTGTCGTGCTTCCGTGGCTTCTCCGGAGGCCGCTCTGGACCACTGGTCTCAGTCTCTAGCTCCAGCTCCACATCCCCCTCGGTCGCCATATCGATGCCACCACCACGCCGCCGCACACGCCCCACCTCCCGATGACTTCCGGCACCTGACCCGTAACTTCCGCCCAGAAAGGAGGCGGGGCTGGCGAGGGCCACACCTTCTTTATGCTCCGGTTCTAGAAGCTTCACCTGGGAAAGCGGCTGCCCTCTCAAACTTTTCCTTTCGGACTTGTACAGTGTTATTTTCCGAAAGGCGTTCTCTCAGACCTAACCCGTCACCGCTCCAGCCCCCCCCACAACTGACATCTTCCCCTCCACCTCCCTCCATAGGAACCATCCTTCCACCCACACACACACCCCTGGAGGAATTCTGTTCAGTCTAATCCTAAACCAATTAAGAATGCTAATCCACAGGAGGTCAGATATACAAACTGGTCCCTAATCTGGAGAAAACAGTCTGAGTAGCCCAAGTGGTGAGGCCCTCAGGAGACATCTTCACACGGGCATTTGCATTAACCACATCTTGGAGATCAGAGTTCTTTTCTTGATGTCCCCTATTGTGCCATAGGCTGGGTGCTCAACCCCGGGACAGTGGCAGTCCAATGGGCTGAGGACAAAAGAAGCTGGTTTTTCATCTACCTTCCATCTGGTGGACCTAAACCTAATTCCTGAGACAAAGATGGCGGGTGCAAAGACCGTCACAGGCCCCTGCACCTCCCTGGGCCTTGCACAGCAGAACAGCGGAGACAGCAGTGTCATAGTGAAAACCCCCTTCTATCAGGTGAGAGGATGCTTGGGCAGACAAGCTTAAAAGCTCTTTTAAGCAAAAGCTATCTGAAAAACTAAAAGGGTAGGGTGGCCGAAACTGGGGAAGAAAACCCACAGAAGCCCCCAAAAAGGGATAGGCCTTATTTTCTCTTTTAATACCCTTCCTCTTTCTTTGTCTCAGTAATATGTGTAAACCTCTAGTGCCACTTCCCCAGCCCCAATTATTTAGGTCTAGGGAAAGGTCAAATACCTCAAACCTATTTTTAATGAAAGCCTTGTAAGTTTTCAGTTGTCAATCCTGAATGGCTTGAACCAGCTTGAAATAGAATTCCTGAGTAAAAGAAAGGGAAAGGGGGAATTTTGGAACTCAACCTCTCAGGTTAACCTCACATATATTAACTTATGCCTTTCCTCAGCAAATCTTCACTTTGCTGCTTACATCTGCTCTACCCCCAGGTATCCCGCTTTGGGCCTGTTCCTGGTACCAGCTGCTGCCACTCTAGGTGGCCCTCTCTCACAGAGTCTACTTGTAGCCGCCTGTTGTACATCCTCCTCCATGTGGGGGCCTCGGCAGTCTGCTGCCTCCTGCTGTCAAGGACAGTAGTGGAAAAAGTCTGGGGCAAGGCACATGGGGTAAGTGGGAGGCAGTCACGTTGTAAGGTGGGAAGGGATAAAAGGAGAAACCCTGAAATAGAGATCCGGTTTGGGGGCAGATGAGTGGATGGACATACCAGGAGTAGGTACTTTCCATGCATTATGAATTGCCCTGCCATTTCTCACACACATACTCCCTCTAGATCCAGATGCCCTCACAGTTGTGTGCCCATCTGTTTGGCCAGTCTGACTGTCCAGTGCTCAGTGGCTCTGGGGCTGTGTACCGAGTATGTGCAGGAACCGCCACCTTCCACCTGCTGCAAGCCGTGTTGCTGGTCCACCTCCACTCCCCCACCAGCCCGCGGGCACAGCTGCATAATAGGTTTGTGTGTACTCTTTGGGTGGGGAGGGGACAGAGGAGGGAAGTAGACACAAGGTGGGTAAAGGAACTCCCAGGATAAATAGCACTGTAAAAAGACAGAAAACAGGTTTGAGTCCCTTCTTCTGCTGTACTTGCTGAGTGGCCATGAGCCAGACACTTACCCTCTTTGAGCTTCTAGTCTCTAAAATGGAGACAACAGTGGGGTTACTTTTTTAACATAACCCTTTATAAACTGTGAAACATTGCCCAGATGTTATTTAAGTATCTTTGAGTTAGAATTTGGAATATGGTGTAATAGGCCTATTCCAGCCCCTTCTTGCTTGGGATTGATTCTTCTCTTACAGTTGTCTCTTCTCTGCCCTCTGTAGTTTTGCCTTCTCTTTTGCCTTCCACCACAGGCACTCATCGCTCTCCTTTGCCTTTTCTCCTGAGTCTGGTTTTCTCTCCCTAACCAGCTTCTGGTTCCTCAAGCTGCTGTTCCTGTTAGGTCTCTGTGCTGTTGCCTTCTGCATTCCTGATGAGCATCTCTTCCCAGGTATCCTGCATCTTAACACCCTGCCGATCGGGGGTAGGCTATGTTTTCTAAGATAAAAAGTGTGTAAGAAAGAAGTAATAATTTGACCACATTTTTCCACTGGTGCCCATGGTACAGCCTGGCATTACATTGGAATCTGTGGAGGCTTCACCTTCATCCTACTGCAGTTGGTGCTTATCACAGCCTTTGCCCATTCCTGGAACAAGAACTGGTAAGAAGCATGTAATCCTAAAAATTCTTCCTGGAGAGATTCTCTGGCATTACTTCACTCTTAAGGGCTGGGCAAAGGGCATAGTAGGTCACTGGTCCCATCGTTTCCCCCTAAGCAGTATCAAAAAGCTTATGATATGATGATTGCATGGGCCAAGTTGGATGGATGGTCATACCAGTCTTCCCAGAGAAGAGGAATAGTTGGTAATGGATAAAAGAGAGTTGGAGCTCTGTGCCTGGCCCATAGTGCATCTATTAATTACCTATATTAGAAAAAAATAAAAGTTGGAGCTCCAACCCATTGCCCATCTTCTACCCTTAGGCAGACAGGTGCAGCCCAAGACTGCAGCTGGTTCCTAGCTGTGCTGCTGGTCACCCTAGGATTCTACAGCATGGCAGGTGTTGGAGCTGTGCTCCTATTCCGCCACTACACACACCCAGCTGGCTGCCTGCTCAACAAGATGCTGCTTAGTCTGCACCTTTGCTTCTGTGGCCTCCTCTCCTTCCTCTCCGTCGCTCCTTGCATCCGCCACAGTGGGTACATGTCCTATAACGTTCCAGTTTTGGGAGTCTTTATAATATAGCAAATTCCATTAGCCTGCCTAATCTCAACTGTCGGATAAAAGAATCCCTGCTTCCCCCAAGGGATGGGAAACCCCAAGTGCAGGTTGGGGGTAGAAATAGAGGAAATTACCACCCTGTACTAAAGCAATGATACCCATGCTCTCCAGAGCAACCCCGCTCTGGCCTTCTACAAGCCTCTGTCATCAGCTGCTATATCATGTACCTGACCTTCTCTGCACTGTCCAGTCGTCCTCCAGAGAGAGGTAAGGGATAGGACCTGGACTCCCCACATTAAAACCTTTTTGCTCCTGCCAAATAACCAGTTCATCGTTCTTACAACCTTTCTCTTCTCTTGCCCCTTCCCAGTAATCCTTCAAGGAAAGAATCACACCCTGTGCCTGCCTAGCCTGAGTAAAATGGAGCCCCAAACACCAGACACCTCGCTAGCAGTGTTGAGTGCTGGCATCATGTATGCTTGTGTGCTTTTTGCTTGGTGCGTAAAAGTATCAAGGGAGAGGAGGGAGGGTACCTAGGACCAGAATGGACAGACAGGAGAATGTCTGGGACTATGGGTTAAAGTTAGAGCAAGGCTAGAGTGAGAAAAGTTCCACACAAACAGGACACTGTCTAAGAATAGCACTCTATCAGATGATATGTATGAAATGAAAGGGGCAGGAGGGGAATGACTTGAGACTTTAAAACATGTACAAAGATTCTGGAGCCCTCACATGAGTAAAATTCTAAACCTTTGGTAGAAAGGGGCACTGGGAGCACAGTACACTCTTGAGGGTTACCAATATGGGCCAATTGGCAATAAATGCTCCCAGACAACCCTGCTATTTGACTAGACCAGCTTGAGAACTCTCTTCTTTCTCAGCAATGAGGCTTCCTACCTGGCTGAGGTATTTGGACCCCTGTGGATTGTCAAGGTTTACAGCTATGAGTTCCAGGTGAGAATCGAAAGCTCAATATCCCCAACACCCCCACACCCCAACACAAACACACACACACACATCCTACCAACCTCTACCCAAAATGCTCAGATTCTAGCTGCTATTACCTTTTTATTAAGTACCCACAATGTGCTAGGCACTGTGCTAGATACTTTACATACATATCTCATTTAATTTAATCCTCACAACAACCCTGTGAGGTAGGTATTTGCTCCATTTTACAAATGGAGAAATTGAGGCACAAAAGATTAAACATCTTACCAAAGTTCGCATAGCCAGTTATATGCTGGAGCCAGCATTTGAACCCAGATGTGCCTCCACTTTTTACATTAGACCAATCTTTTCAAGGGGGAGTTTCCTAGATTAACACCCCTACATTATTTTAAGGTTATCCCAAAACATCCTGCCTTCTGTCTTGCAGAAGCCCTCATTCTGTTTCTGCTGCCCCGAACCAGCGAAGGCAGAGGAAGGTAAGTGACCAGTGAGAAGCCATAAGAAACAGTAGACTTCTGTGGAGTGCCAAAGAACCCACAAGAGCAGCATTCACAGAAGTAGCTGGTACTGGGAGGGAAGAGGTGTTTTAGCAGCACTGCTCCCAGCAGTCCTTCTGTCTCTCCAGGGCAAAGGGGTGGGGCTGCCAGGCCAGCTGACCAGGAGACCACTCCAGTTCCTCCAGTGCAAGCCCAGCATCTTTCCTACAGCTACTCTGCCTTCCACTTTGTCTTCTTCCTTGCCTCACTCTACGTCATGGTTACTCTTACCAACTGGTTCAGGTAAGATGAAGCTGGGCCTGAGATACTCTCCTAAAGACCTATTTTAGGGAATTCCTGACACAAATGGGTCTGCCTTAATCTTTCATAGGGAGGTAGAACAAGCGTAAAAGCTAAGTCCCTGAATATTCTCTAAACAAAACCTTTGATTCTACAGCTATGAGGGAGCAGAACTGGAAAAGACCTTCACCAATGGTAGCTGGGCTACCTTCTGGGTCAAGGTTGCCTCATGCTGGGCCTGTGTACTCCTCTACCTGGGGCTGTTACTGGCACCACTCTGTTGGTCCCCTACCCAGGACCCCCAGCCCCCTATCAGGCGACGCTACCATCGCATCACTATCGCCAGATAACAAATGGCCTCCAGTCTAGGTCCATTTAACAAACTGAAGTTCCCCTGAGATTATACTCCTAGTCTGGGCTCAGGGGAACTGTCCAACCCAGCTCAACACCTCAAGGACACACTAGGGAGTTATCTGCCTTTAGGCTGAAGTCAGTATTTTATCTGAATTGGGAGAAGTGGTCATATACACACCCTAATGCCCTCAGCAGCATATCACTGGAGCTACCATTATGTCTTCATCCCAGCTCAAGAGCCTAACTCCCAAATCTGCAGCTCAGAAACCACTGCTGATCCCAGCAGACAGTGTGGCACCAGCCCTTTCCTGGCTCTTGAGCTGAAGGCGGGGGCGGGGAAAGACCAACAGGGACTGAAGAGTTGGCTCTGCCTTTGGAGATAAAAAGGAAAATAAGCAGTCCAGCCCCGGGCACAGGGATATAAGAAGCCCAGAACCACAGAACAAACCAGGGCACAGGAAGAAAGGAGCACAGAGGCAACCCCCAGGTTTTAATCCTGATCTCGAGGATAAGGGAAGGACGAAGACAAAAACCAACCTCATTCTATGAATGACAGAAGAGAACGTGAACACTTGAGAGCAACTGACCACGGGAAGTCGGTGAGCAGCAGGATTTTTTGGCCAACTTTCAAACAGATGAACAAACTGAGGAAGAATGAGGAAGAGAGGCACAAACTTAGGTCTTGGAGCCTTCCCTCTTAGGCCCTCAACTCCATCCTTGGGACAGTGTTCAAGGTCTGGGTGGGGAACAAAAATCACAGATAAGAAGTCTCCATGGTTCTTAAGATTCCTCTACCACATATCCGGAGTACTTGTCTGGTTGTCATTGTATAATAAAGGCTTCTACTGTGATGTTTCACGTAATAAGACTATATATCCATAACCTCTTAGGAGTCTAAAGAGCTCTCCCCTTTTGGTGGGAAAGGGCAGTCATTCCTCCATCCCCATCCTCCCAAATCCCCAGTCAAACCAGGCGCTCAAGGAATTACAAAGCTACTTTTAATACTTTGGGGTGAGCCCCACAGGAATAAAAAACACTGGGAAGGGGTAACCCCCTCACCCCCAGGAGTGGCCCAGGAGGAGAGAGGCTACCTGAGGGGAAGGAAGCACAAAAGGGACCCGCTGCAGACTCAGGGCAAAGGGAATGCCATCGGTGCTGGGACCTGTGAGCACTACAGGAGGAAACGCGAGCGTGGTGGGACTGGCTCCAGGCACACAGGCGAAGGGCAAGAGGGTTGGACACGAAGCCACAAAGCTACTTGGGTTCCTCCTTCTTCTCGTTTGCCTTTTTCTGCTTCTGCTGCATGATCTCCGAGTCCCTGGGGGTAGAGATGATGGGGCACTGGGAGGTACCAGAGGGCAAAAAGGACAAGATGCAAGGGGATGAAGGGCACAAAGGACAAGATGGAAGTGGATGGGACTAAGTTCAGCATGTGGCTGTTGTATTCCCACCCTAGGAGAACAAGAGGAAGAGAGCTGAGGCTCAAATGGCAGTCAGTCTCCATCTGGCTGTTGCCCAAGGGGTCAGAAGTCTGGCCACACAGGCCCAAGGCTCTCTATCCTGTGCTGAGTACCACACCCAGCAACACCAGTGAGAAGGTTGGGAGAAGGGAGGAGAACCGAACAGCAAGGAGGGCCAAAGTACTGGGCTGGCATAATCACAACTGTATCTGAAACGTGAAGCTCCCTGCCCTTGCCCTAAGGTCAAACCTAGGGGCACTCCTCAGAAATCAGGCTGAGGGCAGGCTCCCGCCCCGTCCCTTCCTGTTAGACTGTGAGCTAACAATTTGAAGGCTGGGGAGGAAATAAAACTCCAGAGGAAGCAATACACTCTGCCCCTCACTAGTCCAGATTCAAGCCCTGAGGTAGCTACTCTTGCCTGCTACAACCCTTAGTCTAACCTAGGTCTCCCCCATCCCCTCCCCTCCCTGGGGCTACCTCTGCTTGCGGGCAGCAGCAGAAAGCCCGTCATCTCGGCGCTTTCCCTTAACCGAGTCGCTCTGTTTTTTCATATTCTTCTGGCGGGCGAGCTCACGCTGGTTACCGCCTAAGAAAAGAAGGTGAAAAGTGAGACGCGGGGGCCGCTCTGGCCACATACCGGCGACCCTTCTGCCCCACCCCGGACTCCAGCAGGGTCCAACACTACAATCCCCGGGCCCCAACAGCGGCCCGTTTCAGGACCCAGGCTGCTTGTGGTCAGGGGGAGTGGCGAAGCTGCCACGGGCCAGGTCACATTGCCGGGTGGAGGAAGGACGGACCCGAAGAGCCAGCTGGAGGCGTGTTCTGAGTTTTGGGGCGGCGTGGGGGCCCAGACAGTTGGTGAGGTGTGTGTGGACGGTGCGGGTCTCTGTGGGGGATGGGCTGATCGTGGAGTATGGGGCTCCGGGCCTATCGCAGAAGCGCAGTTGTCCTCACACAGCGAAAGGTCGGGGAGGGCCTATGCCTAACAGGGGCGTTTCATGAAGTGGCGGTGGGGAATGGTTCGGTTTCCGGGCACCGAATGTGAAGGTGGCTACACAGCGCTCCCAGAGAAAGGCCTCGCTGAGGAAGCTAGGGGAGGTCAAGGCCGACGGTTCGGCGGTCACGTTCAGGGTGGACAGAAAGAAAAGGGCAAGGGGAAGGGGGTCTCGATGCTCACGGGTCATGGCGACGGCAGCAGCTCCAACCTGCCTCCGTTGCGTCCCCTCGTTCGGTCCGACGTTGCACGCCCCGCCCCCTTCTTGCCGCGTAACTCAGTCGTCCCTCCCCCCCTTCGTGCCCCACCTTCGTGCCCGGGCGCAGACTCTCATTGGACAAGAAGAAACACGTGGGGCCGCGGGCCACACTTGAGCCTGGGCGGATAAGGGGCGGAGATTCGCGGGCGGAGCGCGCAGCGTGGGGCGGGGCTTCTCGAGCGAGGCTTTGGGCCAAGCCTGAAGAAACTAGACCGGGTCACGTGGGCAGGGTGGGGGCGGAGGGGTGCGGCTGGCGATGTGGCGCTCCCGCGAGCTCTAGCACGTGACCGGCAGAGTGACCTCATGCGGGGACAGTTTAGGATACTGACGAACTCGCCCTGAGGCAACACGGGGAGACGGAGGGCGGGGGTTCACGGTTTACGGTACAGCGGTAGTTCAGTCAGTTATCTGGACGCTACAACTAAATGTGGCCCTATTACTTGGGACCCCCTTTAGCCACTTAATTTGGACTCGACATGTCCACAGCTCGCGTAAAATCCTGTACAAACAAAACTTCAGAAACCCCCTTCAAAGTCCCTCCAATAGTCGCAGCCACATCTGGTATGTCCTAAGAACCTGATCCTCCTTATTTCCTCACAGAAGCTTTAAACGAGAAGATGTAGTAGCTTGGAAGTACTGGGGGATTCCAACAATCAGACTATGGAGTCGGGTCGGGGCTGAGACGGGAATGCACGTTTTTCCTCACAGTTCTCCACTGTGCTGTCTTCACCAGGCACACCTGGGTTGTAAGAGACTGTTGAATAAGAAAGGAAGCTAAAATTAAACTCATTAACCTTATGTCTGCAAGATTCCCTACCAGATCTGAGAAATTGGATAAAGGAGGAATGCTTAGAAAACATCACAGGAAAGGACTGGCTGTAAACTTTTACTTAGTCTCTCCAGCTAAGTGCCCACAGCAGAACCGAAATGAGGCTAGAACTTCAAACCGGCTTTCCCCTCAACATAGAGCTAATGGGAAGTACCATCCTCGGGATCTCTTCTATACCCAAGTATCACCCGGATTACCGTTACTTAATATTTTTGTATCAGTCTTAAATAAGAGATACAAATCAAACTTCAAGTTCCTATAGTAAATTTAAAATCAGTATCACTTGCCAGAAAGTAACTATCACTTATCAGAAAGTAACTATAAAATAAATACAATGAAAATGAAATACATTATTAAATTTTGCCCAAATAATGTCATTGCCATAGGCGCTGAGCCTGGGACCAACCTTTCTTAAAAAGTGAAATTAACAAATGTTAAAGAGGCAGTAAGGCATAAGTCTTCCAAACTGAAGCTTTTCGTGACATAATCAGAAGGTTGAAAAACTTTTTTTTTTGGGACAGGCACTGTGACTCAGCCTGTAATCCCAGCACTTTGGGAGGCTGAGGCAAAAGGATTGCCTGAGCCCAGGGGTTCGAGACCAGCCTGGGCAACTTAGCGAGACCTCATCT
>NW_007248401.1:136418-138714 GCF_000164805.1 Carlito syrichta
CAAAAAAAAAAAAAAAAAAAAGCTTTTTTCATTAACAATATTATTATTATTATCATTATTGTTATTAAAGTCTAACTCTGTTACCCAGGCTGGAGTGCAGTGGCACGCTCATGGGCCCCCCAGCCACAACCTGCTGGGCTTAGGCAGTCCTTCCACCTCAGCCTTCCAAGTAGCCGGAACTACAGGCATGTGCTGCCACGCCTTGCTAATTTTTTATTTATTGTAGAGGCAAGGTCTCACCAATTTGCCCAGGCTAGAACAATATTATTATTATTATTATTATTATTATTATTATTATTATTATTTTGAGTTGGAGTCTCACTCTGTCACCCAGACTGGAGTGCAGTGGCCACTCCTGGCCACTGCAGCCTTGACCTGCTAGGCTCCAGTGATCCTTCCGCCTTAGCCTTCCAAGTATCTGGAACTTCAGGCGCGCGCTCCCATGCCTGGCTAATTTTTGATTTATTGTAGAGATGAGGTCTCGGCAAGTTGCCTAGGCAGGTCTGGAACCCGCGGGCTCAGGCAATCCACTCACCTTGGCCTCCCAAAGCGCTGGGATTACAGGCTGAGACACTGAGCCCGGCCTGGAACAACGTTATTTAATGCTGTATTTCTATACTGACTAAAATTACTTTCCATATCACCAGTAGCACATATCACCCTTTAATACATACTAAATGTAATAACTAGATCAACATCGCTGGCACACACAATATACAAATCCTGACTTTGCTACTTACCAAATTTGATTTTGGGCACATTTTATCCATTCTTCAATTTTTTTTTTTTTTTTTTGAGTTGGAATCTCACTTTATCACCTAGACTGGAGTACAGTGGCCGCTCCCAGCCACCGCAGCCTCTACCTGCCGGGCTCCAGTGATCCTTCCGCCTCAGCCTTCCAAGTAGCTGGAACTACAGGCACAGGCTACCACGCCCAGCTAATTTTTTTGATTTATTGTAGAGATGAGGTCTCGCCAAGTTGCCCAGGTGGGTCTCGAACCCGCGGGCTCAGGCAATTCACTCACCTCGGCCTCCCAAAGCGTGGGATTACGGGCTGAGCCACCGAGCCCGGCCATTCTTCAATTCTTTATAGGAAAATAGGAATAATATCTATCCCTTAATGTTGTGGAAAGGATTAAAACAGATAACTTGATATAAAGAGCTTGGACTATAATAGGCATCAGTTAATGTCTCCTCCAAACCCATTCTTCAAGCCCAAAAACTTCCCCTTCCTTTCCAAATCTCTACCCATCTATGGTAGCCAGTCTTTAAAATGGCTCCCAACATTCCTTCTTTTGGTAGTCATATCTTTTTTTTTTTTTTTTTTTGAGTCAGAGCCTCACTTTGTCACCCAGGCTGGTGTGCAGTGGTACGCTCACGGCCACTGCAGCCTCGACCTGCTGGGCTCAGATGATCCTTCCACCTCAGCCTTCCAAGTAGTTGGAACTACAGGCATGTGCCACCGCACCCAGCTAATTTTTTGATTTATTGTGGAGAGGAGGTCTCGTCATGTTGCCCAGGTGGGTTTCAAACGCGTGGGCTCAGGCAATCCTCTCACCTCAACCTCCCAAGGTTCTGGGATTTCAGGCATGAGCCACTGCGCCTGGCAGCAGTCATGCTTTTATGTAGTCCTTCCTCTTCTGTGCTGAATCAGGGTTGGTCTATGTGGCCAATAGAATATGGCAGAAGTGATGGTATGTGACTTCTGATGCTAAATCATAAAAGACATTATGAGTTCTGTTTTGCTCTCTGCCTTGTATCACTGGCTCTTAGGAGGGAAAGCCAGCCGCCATGTCATGAGGAGAGGCCCACATGATGAAGAACTGAGGCCTCTAACCAATAGCCAGTGAGGGTAACTAAGGCCTCTTGCTGATAGCCACATGAGTGAGCTTTGAAGTGAATTATCCAGCATCAATCAAGTGCTTAGATGACTGTAGCCTCAGGAGACACACTGCACCAGAATCACCCAATAAGCCTCTTCTGAATTTCTGACACAAAAAATGTGAAATAATAAATATTTGTTGTTTCAAGCCACTAAGTTTTGTTATTTGTTATGTAGCAATAGATAAATAATATACCTTTCCCCACACAGCCTAATCTACTCCTTTACAGACCTCCCAAGGAAGATTCAGACTTAGAGTGAAAAGACCAGTCCTTATGGCTCTGTCTTTTCCTTCTCCTCATTGTGGTATGAAAGTGGAGACTTAAGATGAAAACATGAGGCCAGGAGTGGTTGCTCATGCCTGGAATCCTAGCACTCTGGGAGGCTGAGGTGGGAGAATCTCTTTTTTTTTTT
>NW_007248401.1:139864-148604 GCF_000164805.1 Carlito syrichta
CAGAGCGGCCATTGCACTCCAGTCTGGGCGACAGAGTGAGACTCCAACTCAAAAAAAAAAATAAATAAAAAAGATACCAGCCTGGGCAACATTGTGAGACCTCCTCTCTACAAAAAATTAGCCAGGCGTGGTAGCACACACCTACAGTCCTGGCTACTCGGGTGGCTGAGGCAGGAAAACTGCTTGAATCAGGAGGTTGAGGCTGCAACGAGGGGAATTCGTACCACTGCAAAAAAAAAGATGAAGGCATTAATGTGTTTCTCTTTTCCACACTCTGTCTGAACAGCGGCTTCACCACACCCGTGCACAGTTCAGAGTCCCAAATCTCAGCTACCTAAAGGAACATGCGAAGGAAGAAGGAAAGACTGAACCATTTGAAATCTCTGAACTGTATAAGAGACTAAACTGAAGGAATTAGGAGAGACTCTGGAAAACTGTAAGATGCAGGCCTTGAAGGAAAGGGACTTTAAGCTTAAGAGGTTGAACTCGGAGTGGAATAGGCTGAGAACAGAAGAACCATTAGGGAGAGTAGCATGTACTTTAGATTGAGATAAGATAAAACACCTCAATTTATTTATTTCAAAGTCAGGGTCTCACTGTCACCCAGGCTGGAGTGCAGTGGCTGGAGTGCAACCTCGAACACTTGGGCTCAAGTAATTAGCATGTGCAACCATGCCCAGCTAATATATATTTTTTTATAGCGATGCAGTCTCGCCATATTGCCCAGGCTGGTCTCAAACTCCTGGCCTCAAGTGGCCCTCCCACCTCAGCCTTCCAAAGTGCTGGGATTACAGGCATGAGCCACTGCATCTGCTGAATAAAACCTCCATTTAAACTCAGCACAATGTTGAAAGGTAGGGGATAAACCAGGCAGCTTGGCACGTCTGGGAACCTGGGACTGGAAAGTCAGATAGCCCAGATTCTTATGAGTTATGGTCAGACTGTTGCTGGTGATGCCTGTAGGTCTGCAGATGATGTTTCTATCCTTCAAGTCCAGTTTTCTCAACTTTCTACTTTATATCTGGAGTTCCTAAAGTCTCCACCTTGCTCTTTTCCCTGCTTCAGAGTCTTGGGTCCCCCATTATCTCCAATTTATTTCCTTTTTTTTTTTTTTTTTGAGTTGGAGTGTCACTCTGTTGCCCAGGGCTGGAGTGCAGGGGGATGCCCATGGCCACCGCAGCCTCAATCTGCTGGGCTCAGGTGATCCTTCCCCCTCAGCCGTCCAAGTAGTTGGAACCATAGGCACGTGCCACCATGCCCAGCTATTTATTTATTTATTTATTTATTTATTTATTTATTTATTTATTTATTTATTTTAGAGACAATGTCTCACCAAGTTACCCAGGCTGTTCTCAAACCCCTGGGCTCAGGCAATTCTCTTACCTCTGCCTCCCAAAGTGCTAGGATTACAGGCTTGAGCCACCACACCTGGCTAATTTTTTAGTTTTTGTGAAGATGAGGTCTAGTCATGTTGCCCAGGGTGGTCTCAAACCAGTGGGCTCAAGTAATCCTCTTGCCTCCGCCTCCTGAAGTGCTGGGATTACAGGTGTGAGCCACCAAGCCCAGTCACCTCTTATCAACCCACTCCACCCTACCTTTGTGCCCAAGAGTCTATTTACAATTCTGTCAGAATCCTGCCTGCTTGCCAGACCTCCAGTCTAATTTTTCCAGGAGTTGTACTCTTTCAACAAATATGCACTTTGTGTCAACTCTAGTCATGTGCCACATAATGGCATTTTGGTCAACAAATGGCAGTAGTCCCATAAGATTATAATGGAGCTATCTTATACAGTGTGCCATTTTTATCTGCCTTACCATATTTTTACTGAACCTTGTCTATGTTTAGGATACATGAATACTTACCATTTCGTTACAGTTGCCTACAGTATTCAGTACAGTAACATGCTATACAGGGTTGTAGCCTAAGAGCGATAGGCTATACCATATAGCCTGGGTGTATAGTAGGTTATACCATCTAGGTTTGTGAAAGTGCATTGTATGATGTTCACACAATGACAAAATTACCTAATGACGCATTTTTCAGAATGTATTTCCATCATTAAGCAACACATGACTATATTGTTTTAGGCACTGGGTATATAGTGATGAACAAAACATGTATTTCTATAACTGTGGAACATATAGAAAGGAAAAAACTCATACTTTCTCTTCCTCTCCCTGTCTCTTTCTTTCACATACAAATACACACACACACATGAATGTGTATGTCTATATATATGAGAAAATCGATTGTGATAGTTGCTTTAAAAGGAAAATAACATGCAAGGATGATATTCAAAATATTTCACAGGGCACACAGCATGAGCACTGATCCATGAAAACAGATGCCAGTGTAATTTGAATGAAGACTCTGTGAACAATTCAACTTGTTCCGGATATGAAGTAACTGAAAAATACTGCTGGTTCTATGAAGACAGGCTACCTGTAGATTCTGAAGACCTTAATTTTGATTAGGGAGTTAAAGCAAATGACATTTGAGCTGAGGCAAAAAGATAGGTGGTGCTAGCCAGGCTAAGGAGGGAGGGGCAGGGAGAACATTTCAGGGGAGACCAGCCTAAGGCCTGGTTTGAAGGCCTAAGGCCCCGCTCCTTGAGGTAATCCCATCAAGACAGTGGGTGCTTGTATGTTACATTTAGTGTAGTTTTCTTATTTGAGGCTTACAATGACCTTTTGAGGTATCATTATCCCACTCCTACTAATTCAGGAACCTTTGCACAGGCAGGTTGAATAACTTTCTCAAGGGAACTCAGATAATAAAGGGTGGGGCTTGGAGTCTAGCCCAGCCTGAGCTTTTCTTTTTTTTTTTTGAGTTGGAGTCTCACTCTGTCGCCCAGACTGGAGTGCAGTGGCCGGGAGCGGCCACCGCAGCCTCGACCTGCTGGGTTCCGGCGATCCTTCCGCCTCAGCCTTCCAAGTAGCTGGAACTACAGGCGTGTGCTACCACGCCCGGCTAATTTTTTGATTTATTGTAGAGATGAGGTCTCGCCTGCCCAGGCGGGTCTCGAACCCGCAGGCTCAGGCAATCCACTCACCTCAGCCTCCCAAAGGCGCGGGATTACAGGCTGAGCCACCGAGCCCAGCTTGGCCTGAGCTTTTCATGAGCAGGATGAAAGTTTTGAAAAGATCACTTTGCCGGTGGAGAATGGATTACATCAGATGAACAGAAATGGGGAGACCAGTGAGGAGGCTGTCACGGGCATTTGGGATGCTAGGCCTTATTTGATAACAGCTGAAATTCAGTTTAGACTGATTTAGGCAAAAACAGGCATTTATTGGCTTTCGTAACTAACCTGGGGAACGGGCTGGAGTATGACTGACTGTAGGAAAAACTGAAACCAGTGACCAGGGCATGCCTCCATGTCTCTTATCTTGGCTTTATTTTCTTAGGCCCAGATTCCTTGGCATGACAGGAAATGGCCACCAGTGGTAACTGCCCTTACATCTCTCAGCTTATCCAAGAGAGAAGGAGTGAGTCTTTTCCCTTAGTTTCAGTTTTAAAAATCCCAAAACAGGGTTCTGATGGGTCAGGTGACTTCCCTTGTAGTGGGATGTAGATGTGGGGCAGGATACAAAGAAAGCAGAATCACATGATTAGCATGGGGAGAGGAACAGGTTTATCAACAAAAGGAGATTCATTCCCAAGAAAGGAGGCTACTAGACAGATAAAAAAAAAAAAATGTCGATTATATCAAGGAACATGAGATAGGCACTGGGACTGAGATGATGAAAGCAAAAATGGCAAAAGTAGGCGGCTTCGAAATATATTTTGGAGATTCTGTGAGAGATTGGATGACAGGCTCATTTGGGATGCACTGGATACATCAATAGTGACATTTATCATACACTAAGCTCCCTGCTATGGGAACCCACCATATTATTTTTTGTTTAAGTTACCCTGAGACAGGTTTCAAGTCAGCCAAATATATTTTAATCAAACACCAACAAAAGGAACAGCATATGCCAAGGCCCTGAGATGGGAAAAAGCTTAATTAGATGAATTGAGGGGTTATGTCATGAAATCGTCCAGATTATCTTTTTTTTTTTTTGAGTTGGAGTCTCACTCTGTCACCCAGACTGGAGTGCAGTGGCCGCTCCTGGTCACTGCAGCCTCGACCTGCTGGGCTCCGGTGATCCTTCCGCCTCAGCCTTCCAAGTAGCTGGAACTACAGGCGCGCGCTACCACGCCCGGCTCATTTTTGATTTATTGTAGAGATGAGGTCTCACCAAGTTGCCCAGACGGGTCTTGAACCCATGGGCTCAGGCAATCCTCTCACCTCAGCCTCCCAAAGCACTGGGATTACAGGCTGAGACGCCGAGCCTGGTTCGATCAGGTTATCTTAAAGTCCAACAAGCCCTTTTCATACATACGGAACTTCAACCAGTTTTTTAGTGCCATACTTGTAGAGGTGAGTATAGAGATAAGGATCACCAAGCACTAAAGATAACATTCTTTTTTTTTTTTGAGTTGGGAGGTTTCACTCTGCCATCCAGACTGGAGAGCAGTGGCACAACCATAGCTCACCACAGTCTTACACTCCTAGACTCAAGTGATCTCCTCACCTCAGCCTCTCAAGTAGCTAGCACTATAGACACACTCCACCATGCCTGGCTAATTTTTTTTTTAAGTTGGAATCTCACTCTGTCACCCAGGCTGGAGTGCAGTGGCATGCTCACGGCCACCGCAGCCTCGCCCTGTTGGGCTCAGGTGATCCTTCCACCTCAGCCTTCCAAGTAGCTGGAACTACAGGTTCATGCCACCACTCCCAGCTAATTTTTGATTTATAGTAGAGATGAGGTCTCGTTAAGTTGCCCAGGCTGGTCTCGAACCTGTGGGCTCAGGCAATCCTTTCACGGCCTCTCAAAGTGCTGGGATTATAGGTGTGAGCCATCGCACCCGGCCCTTAATTTTTTAATATTTTTGTAGAGATGAGTCACACTATACTGCCTAAGCTGGTCTCAAACTCCTGGATTCAGGCAATCCTCTCACCTCAGCCTCCCATAGTGCTAGAATTACATGCATGAGCCACCACATCCAGCCTGAGAAAACACTCTTAACATAAAAATAGACCCAAATAAAACAGAAAATAAAGTCTTAGAGGATACAGAAACAATTCACCTCTAGGCACAGAAGAAAATAAGCTGAATCTGGAGGACATTATGCTAAAATTTAAATTAAAAAAAAAAAAGAAGGGAGTGAGGACTATAAATACTATCCTTTTAGATAAAGAGGATATTGAACAACAATGGGGGGCTGTAAAAAGAAGCATTCAGAGAATGATGAAGAAATTTTTGGAAAAATGAAAACATGGTAGCTAAAATAAAATCGGTAGAAATGTTGGAAAATAAAAGTTAAATAAAAATTCCAGAAAATGGACAAAAAGACAGTGATGGGTAATAGAAGAGGAAAAAATACGAAAATGAGAGGATCAATTAAGGAGGACTGACATCTGAATTATATGAGTTTCAGAATGAGAGGAAAGTAAAACAAAAGTGGAGGGAGCCAACTGAATGCCCAGCACAAGGAAAGTGAAAATATCTATGCTACCGCACATCAGAAACCTGGAGTCAAAGAGAAGAGCTTAAAGGTTTCCAAGAAACAAACTAGATCTCATACAACAGATGAAGAATCTGAATGGCTTCAGACTTCTCAGCAGCAACACTGGGAGCTTCAAGACAATGAGGTGATGTCATCAAATACCTGAAGACAAATAATTGACCTAGACTTTTTCAGCTAGTCAAGCTATCAATTAAGTATGAGAATAGAATAAAGATATGCACAGTCTCCAAGGACTTACCCAATAGCTTCCTGACAGGGGAGACTTTGCTCCAACATGAGGGAGTATCAAGAAAAAAGTTATAGAATCCAGGAAAAAGGGTATCTGACATAGGAGATAAGTAAAGAAAATACTCTGGCTGAGGTTAAAGGAAAATCCCAGGATGGTAGCTTTGCAGCAGGCCTAGGGAGCAATCATTTCAGATTGGAGAAGGAGGATAGAGGACTCTGGAGGCATGTATCTAAGAAAAAAATGGGAACTGATAAAATTGATAAGTGACCTGATTGTGTTTGGATATACCGAGAGAAGAGTTACACTCCTAGAAGAGCATATGGAATGACTTGGTAATAGGTACACAGATAACTAAGTAAGCAAACCAAAAAAGACATAATTATTAATTGGGGGGCACACAAGAAAGAAAATGTAAACAATACACTGTCACAGCTTGTAAATAACATTTACAGACTCCTAATAATATAAACATTCAATATAGCTCTAACAAAAATAACATTATTACAATAGGAGGATGGAGAGAAAGAAAGTACATGCATATTTTGGTGACAGAGGAGAGAGTTAAATTCTCATTTTAGAAGTCGAAGTCAGTAGCTAATATCTGATATTAGAAAAACCATCGGAAGGCTGAGGCGGAAGGATCGCTGGAGCCCAGCAGGCGAGGCTGCGGTGGCTGGGAGCAGCCACGGCACTCCAGTCTGGGTGACTGAGTGAGACTCCAACTCAAAAAAAAAAAAAAGAAAAACCATGATATTTAGAAAAAGCAATAAATCCAGAAAAAGCAGTTAAAAGAGTTGTAATCTCCTTTGAGCATTGGGAAATAGTATGGAATAAGGGTTTCTATTTTTCATTATAAGTCTTATATAGAACTAGTATGTAATTTCTGTGATAACAAATAAGTAATGCATCAAAAACCCAGCCATAGTAATGAATGAAATAGTTTAGGAGGAGGGAATAGAGTGAGAAGTGGTTTAGGTACTGATCTCTTAGGAACTCTTCATTCATATGTTACTAGTTATCAGAAGCATCTCCCTTTCTTCTACCCCCCATTCCTGATGAACAATAAGTCTGGACTGAGAGAAAAAAATGTTGATAAAAACAAAGAGCAGATCCAGAAACAAGGATATCCCAGATAGGGGAAGAACCCAGAAAGAGCATGGCTAGTGTTATCCTCACGAGGTAGGTGACAAAGCTTTGTGTTGGGTGCAGGTTCTGGGAGACTCAGGACTGGCTGAGGTTTCCACTCTTGAAGAGTTACCAAACATGAGCCAGGAAAAATGCTTGAGAAAGGAAGAGCTAAGGCACTTTTCCTCTTTACTTTGGGCTCTCTGCTGGGTGATGGTGTCTTATTCCTGTCCACTGGTGCTTCTGAATGGCCTCCTGCCTCCACCAAGCACCTACTCCCTGTCCTACCTACATCTATTCATCTATGATGATAAAGGCTGGGGTCTCAGAGCATCACCTCCTCCCAGTTACCTCTGTTTCTCCCTTGGTTGAGCTGAAGTGCAATTGCATTATTCAACCATTCATACATTTATTTTCTCTACTCTCCTTTGGAAGACATCAGAATGATAGGACATGTTTTCCTGATAGTCTCCAATCCCTTCCCAATTATTCTCTTCTCTGCTTCCCACTCCTTTCAGACCACTCCCTGCTTACTAAGATCTTCAGCTGCTTCATGGTCCTGCCAACCAGCTCTCCTGTGACAGCCTATTTATCATTTCCCTTTAAGGGTTCCCTCAACCCTTTGGGCAGAAGTTCAGAGGCAAGGAACAAATACGAAGCAAAGGCTGGGCTACCCCTTACTATCCTGCTGGAAAATAGCATTGTCTCACTCCCGCTAGAATCAGGACAAGTTCTTATGCTGGGATCACCTGTTAAAGTGTACCCTCAATATGGCAGCATCAAGACCCTGAAGAAACACGTGGCTGTCAGTAAAGTGAGCTTTCTCAGTGCAGAGTAACACTTGCAGCCACAGGGCTGCAGGCCCAGCAGACCTTGGTGAATAGAAGAGAAAAAACTTCTACTCCAAATCATATGGTAATGAGTAGGATGAGGGGACAAGGATAAGAAGACCCAAAACAATGACTGTGGAAACAGGGTCACATGTGCATCTTCTTCCTCCTTCTTCATATGCCTTAATGCAGAAACTGCCTTACTGTAGCTTACTACTGGTTGCTGATGTGGCATGATCTCATGAGTGTAAAAAGGCTTCTGGAGTCAGGTGGTCTGAGTTCCAATCCTGGCCAGATCACTCACTGGGGTGCTTATGTGCCACAAACCCCTTTAGAAGTCTAGTGAAGCCTATGGATTCCTTCTCAGAATAATGTATTTAAATAAATTTTTATTTTATTTTATTTTATTTTTGAGTTGGAGTCTCACTCTGTCGCCCAGACTGGAGTGCAGTAGCCGCTCCCGGCCACCGCAACCTCGACCTGCTGGGCTCCGGCGATCCTTCCGCCTCAGCCTTCCAAGTAGCCGGAATTACAGACACGCGCTACCATGCCCAGCTGATTTTTTGATTTATTGTAGAGATGAGGTCTCGCTGCCCAGGCGGGTCTCGAACCCGTGGGCTCAGGCAATCCACTCACTTCAGCCTCCCAAAGGCGCAGGATTATAGGCTGAGCCTATATATAATCGGCTTAAATACATTTTTAAAGGGTGGGTGCAGTGGCTCAAGTCTGTAATCCCAGCATTTTGGGAGGCCAAGACGAGAGGATTGCCTGAGCTCAGAATACCCTATGTTCTCACTCGAAAATGGACCTTGAACAATTATTATCATACTATAAGAAAGGAATTTGGCAGTAGTGGGAAACTGCCAGGGGAAGGGGAGTGGGATTGGCAGTTGAGGGAAACTGCTGGGGGCTGGGGGGCACCTCATCAGCAGGGGTACCTGCATAATGAACATTTGTATACCTAACCCTGAATTGTAC
>NW_007248401.1:149304-171173 GCF_000164805.1 Carlito syrichta
CACTGCACTCCAGTCTGGGCGACAGAGTGAGACTCCAATTCAAAAAATAAAAATAAAAAATAAAAAAATCCTTTCTTTTTAAAGCTGAATAATATTCCACTATACATATATGGCACATTTTGCTCATCAATTCATTTGTTGATGAATATATGGATTGCTTTTATCTTTTGGCTATTGTAAGTAATGCTGCTATGAATATGGGTATAAAAACACCATGTATTTTTAAATTTTATTTGCTTATTTATTTATTTGAATTGGAGTCTCACTCTGTCATCCAGGCTGGAGTGCAGTGACACGCGCACAGCCACTGCCACCTCTACCTGCTGGGCTCAGGCGATCTTTCCACTTCACCTCCAAGTAGCCAAAACTACAGGTGCGCACTACCACGCCTGGCTAATTTTTGATTTATTGTAGAGACAAAGTCTCGCCAAGTTGCCCGGGCAGGTCTCGAACCCACGGACTCAGGCAATCCATTTGCAGTCATGAAGAAAACAAACATACGAACTTTGCAGCAACTTGGATGGATTTAGAGTGTATCACACTCAGTGATGTGTCACAGAAACAAAGAACAGAGTACCATATGTTCTTACTCATAAGTGGACCTTGAACAAAAGTGCTGGGATTACAGGCTGAGCCACCAAGCCCGGCCAGGCATTTGTTTTCATAAGGAGTGTGCAACCTAGATCCCTCACATATGTAGTTCACAATGGGGTTCGCACTTTTATGAGAATCTAATGCCTCTGCTGATCTGACAGGAGGCAGAGCTCAGGAGATAGTGCGAGTGATGGGGAGTGGTGGTAAATACAGAAGAAGCTTTGCTCACTGACCCAGACAGCTGATTGGGGATTGGGGACCCCTGTGTTACAACATAGATTAACCTAAGAGACATTATGTTAAATGAAATAAGCCAGTCATACAAGGCAAATACTGTATGATTCCATGCTACTGTAGTCTCCCACCCCTCTATTTACGATTTCACTTTCCATGATTTCAGAAGCTCCTGTTCAACCAAGGTCTGAAAATACTAAATGGAAAATTCAATAAATAAACAATTTGTAAGTTTTAAATTGCACACTATTTTGAGTAGTGTGATGAAATCTTGTACCCTCCTGCTTGTCAGACCCAGAATAGGAATCTTCCCTTTGTCCAGTGTATTCACACTGTAGACACCACTTGTCTGTTAATCACTTAGTAGCTGTCTGGGTTATCAGATTGACTGTTGTGATATCACAGTGCTTGTGTTCAAGTAACACCTATTTTATTTCATAATGACCCAAAAGTGCAATAGTAGTGATGCTGTCAATTTAGATTTGTCAAAGAGAAGCCATAAAGTGCTTCCTTTAAGTAAGAAGCTGGAAGTTCTCCATAAGGAAAGGAAAAAATTGTATGCTGCGGTTAAGATAGAAGGTAAGAACTAATATCCGATCTGCGAAACTGTGAAAAAAAAATCTCATGCTAGTTTTACTCTCGCACCTCAGATTGCAAAAGTTATGGCCACAGTGCACACATAATAAGTGCTTAGTTAAGATGGAAAAGGAATTTAATTTGTGGGTGGAAGACATGAACAGAAACGTGTTCCTGATTGATGGCAATTGAGTTTGGTACTGTCTGCAGTTTTAGGTATCCACTGAAGGTTTTGTAATGTATTCTCTGAAGAGAGGGTACTACTGTATGAGGTATCTAGAGAAGTCAAATTCATAGAAACAGAAAACAAGTCGGGCTCCGTAGCTCAGCCTGTAATCCCGCGCCTTGGGAGGCTGAGGCGAGTGGATTGCCTGAGCTCACGGGTTCGAGACCCGCCTGGGCAACTTGGTGAGACCTCATCTCTACAATAAATCAAAAAATTATCCGGGCATGGTAGCGCACGTCTGTAATTCCAGCTCCTTGGAAGGCTGAGGCGAAAGGATCGCCGGAGCCCAGCAGTTCGAAGCTGTGGTGGCCGGGAGCGGCCACTGCACTCCAGTCTGGGCGACAGAGTGAGACTCCAACTCAAAAAAAAAAAAAGAAAAGAAAGAAACAGAAAACAGAAGAGTGGTTACTAGGGGATAGGAGGAGGGGCCAATGGGGAATTATTTTTTAATTGGTATAGAGTTTCAGTTCTGCAAGGTGAAGCATTCTGGAGATTGGTTGCACAACAATGTGAATATACTTAACACTACTGAACTGTAGACTTAAAAATAGTTGCTGGGCCGGGCTCGGTGGCTCAGCCTGTAATCCCACGCCTTTGGGAGGCTGAGGTGAGTGGATTGCCTGAGCCTGCGGGTTCGAGACCCACCTGAGCAGCGAGACCTCATCTCTACAATAAATCAAAAAATCAGCCGGGCGTGGTAGCGCATGCCTGTAATTCTGGCTACTTGGAAGGCTGAGGTAGAAGGATCGCCGGAGCCCAGCAGGTCGAGGCTGCGGTGGCTGGGAGCAGCCACTGCACTCCAGTCTGGGCGACAGAGTGAGACTCCAACTAAAAAAAAAAAAAAAAAAAAAATACTTGCTGGGCTCAGTGACTCATGCCTGTAATCCCAGCACTTTGGGAAGCAGAAGCAAGAGGGTTGCCCGAGTCCAGGGGTTCAAGACCAGCCCGGTCAACTTGGCGAGACCTTGTCTCTACAATAAATCAAAAAATTAGCCAGGTGTGATGGTGTGTGCCTGTTGTTCCAGCTACTTGGAAGACTGAGGTGGAAGGATTGCCTGATCCCAGAAGGTCAAGGCTGCTGTGGCAGGGAGCGTGCAACTGCACTCCAGCCTAGGCAACAGAGGAAGATTCCAACTCAAAAAAATAAAAATAAAAATTAAGATAGTAAATAAAATGTATTCTATGTGCATTTTGCTACAAGTAAAAAAAAATTGTGGCTGGACACGGTGGCTTATACCTATAATCCCAGCACTCTGGGAGGCCAAGATGAGAGGATTGCCTGAGCCCACGGGTTTGAGACCAGCCTGGGCAACTTGGCGAGACCTCATCTCTACAATAAACAAAAAATTAGCCGGGCATGGTGGCACGCACCTGTAGTTCCAGCTACTCAGAAGACTGAGACAGAAGGATCACCTGAGCCCAGCAGGTCAATGCTGTGGTGGCCGTCTGCATGCCATTGCACTCCAAGCTGGGTGACAGAGTAAGACTCTCACAAAAAAAAAAAAAAAAATGTGTACTGCCTAGGCAACATAATGAGACCCTATGTCTACAAAAAAGTTAAAATCTAAGCCAGGTGCAGTGGCTCACACCTATAATCTCAGCACTTTAGGAGGTCGAGGTGAGAGGATTGCCCGAGCCCATGAGTTCGAGACCAGCCTGGGCAACTTGGTGAGACCCATCTCTACAATAAATAAAAAAATTAGCCAGACACAGTGGCATGTGCCTATAATTCCAGCCACTTGGAAGGTTGAGGTGGAAGGATCACCTGAGCCCAGCAGGTAGAGGCTGCGGTGGCCGTGAGCATGCTTCTGCACTCCAGTCTGGGTGACAGAGTGAGACTCCAACTAAAAAAATTAAAAAATTAAAAAGCTTAGCTGGGTGTGGTGGCGAACCTCTGATCCCAGCTACTCTGGAGGCTGAGGTGAAGGATCGCCTGAGCTCAAGGCTGCAGTGAGCCCTGATTGTACCACTGCACCCTCGCCTGGGTGACAGAGTGAGACTCTGACTCTAATAATAATAATAAATTTGTAAAAGTACATGGATACAAAAAGGAAACCAATTACATTAAAATATTGTTATCAAAATATTAAAATGTTTATGTTATGGTAACTGATTTTTATCAATACATAAAAAGAGTAAGTATAATAGCAATTGTAATTATAAAGTGGTGCTGGATGCAAATGATATTAGATGTATCTTTAGCAGTGATAATGTAAAATGAAAATACCTGCTTTTTTTTTTTTTTTTTTTTTTTTAAATCGGTGTCTCACTCTGTCATCTAGACTGGAGTACAGTGGCACGCTGCTCACGGTCACTGCAGCCTTGACCTTCTGGGTTCAGGTGATCCTTCCGCCTCAGCCTTCCAAGTAGCTGGAACTACAGGAATGTGCCACCATGCCCAGCTAATTTTTTGATTTATTGTAGAGATGAGGTCTCACCATGTTGCCCAGGATTGTCTTGAACCTGCAGGCTCAGGCAATCCTCCTGCCTTCACCTCCCAAAGTGTTGGGATTGCAGGCGTGAGCCACCACACCTGGCTTAATACCTGCTATTTCTATTGGTAAAAACACCAGAGAGAGTTGCCAGTACCAGTGATTTGTTGCCTATGTTCATAACTGAGGGAGTTGTTTAACTTTCTGTTAGAGATTAGTGAAAATAAAAGTGTAATTTTTTTTTCCCTTCCAAGTTCACAGACTTCCTGAATTCTATGATATATAGGCTCAGGTTCAGGATCTCTGGTTTGTGACCATGGGTAAGGCACTTAGCTTCTCGAAGCCTGTTTTTCCATCAGTCCTTAGTGTTTGGCACAGTCCTAACTTATTCACTCTCTCACACTTCTATGCAGTTATTTCTTACCATTTTTGCACCTCAACCCCCATAACTCCTCCCTCATCCTTTCTCTCAGTTGCTTCCTACTTAACTGAGAAAATGGAAGCAATCAGTAAAAAAATGTCTGCAGGCTCCCACCACATCTACCTACCTCTGCATCTGCACCTGCCTTCTCTGCCTGTGGCCTGTTACCAGAGATGAACTGCCCACACTCCTATCTAAAACCAATGGTGAATAGGTCCCATTCCCTCAAACCTTCCCAAGGATACCACTCCAGTAATTCCCCCTTCTCTCTTACGTCATCAAAGTTTTGAGGATGTTCTCAAAATTATTTCCATCAGCATACAAACATGCTATTATTCCCAACTTAAAACGTTTTCTTGATCCTATTTGCTCCCATATTTGGTAAAACTCAGGTTTCTTATATTCTCTGTGTATTCCTTTTTTTCCATCCTTTTAAAACTCACTCCAATCTGGCTTTCATTCTCACCATTTCACCAAAACCGCTCTTATTTAGGATCACCAGTGAACCCACATTGCTAAATCCAGTGGTCAATTCTTTTTTTTGAGTTGGAGTCTCACTCAGTCGCCCAGACTGGAGTGCAGTGGCCGCTCCCGGCCACCGCAGCCTTGACCTGCTGGGCTCCAGCGATCCTTCCGCCTCAGCCTTCCAAGTAGCTGGAACTACAGGCGCGTGCTACCACGCTCGGCTAATTTTTGATTTATTGTAGAGATGAGGTCTCGCCAAGTTGCCCAGGTGGGTCTCGAACCCGCGGGCTCAGGCAATCCACTCACCTCAGCCTCCCAAAGACGCAGGATTACAGGCTGAGCCACTGAACCACTGAGCCAGGCAATTCTTTTTTTTTAAGTAATAGCTTCTTTCAAACACAATTCACATACTATACATTTCATTCATTTGAAGTGTAGTGTGTAATTTAATGATCTTTAGTTTAAGAATATTTTCATTGCTATAGTCAGTTTTTTGTTTTTTGGTTTTTGTTTTGTTTAGAGACAGGGACTCACTGTGTCATCCTGGCTGGAGTGCAAGTGGCAGGATCATAGCTCACTGCACCCTTGACTTCCTGGGCCCAAGTGATTCTCCCGCCTTAGCTTCCTAAGTAGCTGGAACTACAGGCACATGCCACTATGCCTATCTAATGAAAAAACTTTTTTTTTTTTTGTAGAGACAGGGTTTCACTATGTTGCTTGGTCTGGTCTCACACTCCTGGGCTCAAGCAATCCTCCTACCCTGCTGGGATTACAGACATGAGCCACCACACCCAGTCCAGATTGACTCTTTTAAAATAGAATTGACAGCCGGGCTTGGTGACTCAGCCTGTAATCCCAGCACTTTGGGAGGCTGAGGTGAGTGGATTGCCTGAGCCCGCGGGTTCGAGACCCACCTGGGCAACTTGGCGAGACCTCATCTCTACAATAAATCAAAAATTAGCCGGGCGTGGTAGCGTGTGCCTGTACTTCCAGCTACTTGGAAGGCTGAGGCGGAAGGATCACCGGAGCCCAGCAGGTCAAGGTTGCGGTGGCCGGAAGTGGCCACTGCACTCCAGTCTGGGCAACAGAGTGAGACTCCAACTCAAAAAATAAAATAAAATAAAATAAAATTGACTTCATGTTATTCCTCTGTTCAAAACCCTCCAATGACTGGGCTCACTTTGCTCTGGTTGCACTGGCCTTAACTTTTTCTCAAATACTTCAGGTACTCTTCTGGCTTACAGAGTTTGCACTGGCTATTCTTTCTGCCTGGTAAGCAGTTCCTCCAACTGTGCAGCTTAGCCAACCTCCTCACCTCCTTTGGGGAATTGTTTATGCTTCATCTTCACCAGATGGCCTTCTCTGATCACTTTATTTAATATACAGTCAAGCCTCTCCTCTTCCACTTCCAAATCCTCTTACCTTGTTCATTTTTTTCTGTAGCACTTACCACCTTCTAACATACACTATAATATTTCTTATGTTTATTTCTCATGCTTATTTATAGTGCTTGCTTTCGCTCTAGAATATAAGTTCTTCCAAAGCAAAAATCTGTTCATTGATGTATTCCAAGTGTCTAGTATAGGGCCTGGTACAGAGTAAGGGTACAATAAATACTTGTGTGTTTTGTTTTGTTTTGTTTTTTTGAATCAGAGTCTCACTCTGTCACCAAGGTTGGAGTGCAGTGCCATGTTCATGGCTACCACAGTCTTGAGCTGCTAGGCTCAGGCAATCCTTCTGCCTCAGCCTTCCAGGTAGCTGGAACTACAGGCGTGTGCCACTACGCCCTGCTAATTTTTTGATTTATTGTAGAGATGAGGTCTCGCCATGTTGCTCAGGCTGGTCTCGAACTCCTCTTGCCTTCGCCTCCCAAAGTGCTGGAATTATAGGCGTGAGTCACTGCACCCAGCTCAATAAGTATTTGTGGAGTGAATGAGAAGTATGAATAATAATACACTAAAAAGTTATTGTAGGAATTAAATAACAGGCAAAGTTTCTGACACACAATGAACACTTAACGAATGTTAGATCCCTACGTACCTCCCTTCTCAAATATCTTCCCCAGTTACCTGCTTTTAGATCACTGCTCCTCCCTCCTCTCCTGAAATTTTCACCATTCTAATCTCTCCTTTGAGTTTAAGTTTAGGAAAATCACACAAAAGACCACAGATTTCCTTTGAAAAGAAAAAAAAAAAGCCTGTGAGACCAGCTTTACCCATTACCACAACTGTTTATCAAACTGTCACCCAGAGAAACAGAGATCCCTAATAGAGTTGGAGATTTATTGAACTCATTTTAAAAATCAACCTTATTGAAGTGTAATTTATATGCAATACATATTTAATGTCTACTTTTTGATGAGTTTTGACAAGTGTAAAGGTAATTTTATTTGGGGTGGAGGGCATTAAGTTCACCTAGGATTATGCAGGTCCAGAGGTTTAATAGAGAGATCCTGGTTAGGAAAGAGGACAACATAAGGGCACTTGGGAAACACAACTAAATAGGGACAAGTGGAGACACAAGGACAAGCTAAGGCAGGACAGCTAGCATAGGCTTAGATATAGACAGTGAGTTACTTACGGACAGGCTTATATAATTAAGAAATCAGGTGGTCAAGCATCTGGACACCGTCTTATTGGGACATAACTCTTTTTTTTTTTTGAGTTGGAGTCTCACTCTGTCACCCAGGCTGGAGTGCAGTGGCACACTCACAGCCACTGCAGCCTTGACCTGCTGGGCTCAGGTGATCTTTCTGCCTCAGCCTCCCAAGTAGCTGGAACTACAGGTACGTGCCACCACACTCAGTTAATTTTTTGATTTATTGTAGAGATGATGTCTCGCCAAGTTGTCCAGACTGGTCTCAAACCCATGAGCTCAGGCAATCCTCTCGCCTCTGCCTCCCAAAGTGCTGGGATCATAGGCATGAGCCACCATGCCTGGTTGGGACATAACTCTCTTTTTTTTTTTTTTTTGAGTTGGAGTCTCACTCTGTCGCCCAGACTAGAGTGCAGTGGCCGCTCCTGGCCACCGCAGCCTCGCCTGCTGGGCTCCAGCGATCGTTCTGCCTCAACCTTCCGAGTAGCCGGAATTACAGGCACATGCTACCACGCCCGGCTGATTTTTTGATTTATTGTAGAGATGAGGTCTTGCTGCCCAGGTGGGTCTCGAACCCGCGGGTTCAGGCAATCCACTCACCTCAGTCTCCCAAAGGTGCGGGATTACAGGCTGAGCCACCGAGCCCGGCTGGGACATAACTCTTTTAAACAACTACACACTGACTGAAATCCAGGCCCGACCTTGGAATATGGGGTGGCTGGCTAGAAGGACAGAACAGGACAGTAGAGAGTTACCAGAGACACTGAGGCACAGTGTTCTAAGAGAAAACTTAATTAAACAGCAATGTTCCTATTATCTCAAAAGTTTCTTGTAGACACAGACAAGAGCAAAATGGTAAGAATTGAAACCTGTGATCAAAGCTTAGTGTAGAAAATATGTTGCTTAGGCTGAGCATGATGGATCAAGCTTGTAATCCCAGCGCTTTGGGAAGCCAAAGGGAAAGGATTGCCTGAGCTCAGAGGTTCGAGACTAGCCTGGGCAACTTGGTGAAACCTTGTATACAATAAATCAAAAAATTAGCTGGGTGTGGTGGTGTGTTACTGTAGTTCCAGCAACTGGGAAGGCTGAGGCGGAAGGATCGCCTGAGCCCAGAAGGTCGAGGCTGCGGTGACTGTGAATGTGCTACTGCACTCCGGCCTGGGCAGCAGAGTGAGACTGACTCAAAAACAAACAAAGAAATAAATAAATAAAAAAGAAAGAAAAGAAATTAGGTTGCTTGGTCATCATTTTGAACAAAATATAAGCTTTCTGCTAACAGCAAATGTGTGCCCATTCCCTTAAGGCCACCTGCGTTCCTCTCTTGAATTTATCATTTCTTTTCTCTTTCATGAACTACTGGAAACCTCTCATTGAGCCTAGCTCTGAAATGCCTTTCTGGGGCGAGTCAAGGGCCCATGGAACAACTACACCCCATGCCACCCAGCATCGGAGCCTGAGATTGGTCTCGGGGTCTCACTGCACCAGGTTCTGGGCCTACCGAAAGCCTGGCAACTTCATGGCACCTCCTGAGGGCGTGAGCCAGCTCCCTTTCTCACCACTCTGACATGTTTTTGGGCCCCGAGGTGATAGCTGACACTTCTGGCTCTTGGCCCTGCAACTCCCCTGCCGCCGTTTACGCCCCCGTCCCCGTCCGCCGATAGGGGGCGCTCCAGCCTCACGGTTGCCGCCACTACCAAGGGCTAGATAGCCTCTCCAGTCTTGGTTAGGAACAACCTTCGGCTCCGGCGCAGCGCCGTGGCGCGCAAAAAGCAAAAGCGCCGCATGGGTCCCGCCATCCTCGGGTCCCCGGGTCTCTGCGGCTCATGGCCTCCGGGGTGCGAGCCGCTGAGCCAGCCTGTCAGCCAGGCTCCTTTTTTCTTCCGTCCCTCTGCACTTAAGGGAACTGCAACTCCGAATTCACCGTGGCTGGGGGAAGTGAGGCAGGACTGGGGACTCTGGGTGCCAGGTTAAACGCTGGTCGCGGACTCCTCCCCAGAATTGTGACAGCCCAACGCGAGTCTTGCCGATCCAAGAAGACACCGCTGGGGTCTGGGCAGATGGCCCTGGAGGGCGAAGCGCCGCCCACGCGGCTGGGAAACCTCAGGGGTGGCGCTGGCTGGGGGCGGGTTCCTGGCGGAGGGCGGGGCAGACCTGGGCTACCGGGTGTGCCAGCCAAGCCCTGCACAGCGGAGGTGGCGGCGGTGGCCCTCGCCCGTGGCCCCCGTGCTTCCTTGCGCTCGAACTCACGCCATGGAGGAACAACTCCAGGACCCTCTGAGCGGGAAGCTCCGACTCCGCTTCTCCCCTGCGGCGCGCACCAGCCTCTTACTGCTCAGGCTCAACGACGCGGCGCTGCGGGCATTGCAAGAGTGTCACCGGCAACAGGTGAGGACGGCTCCCTTCTTCCCCGGCCCCCACCCCTCGGGACCTTGGGCCTCAGCCGGCGACCCTGGAGAAGGCACCAGGGAGAGGGAGCGGCATCCGCAGGCTCTGGCTTCCCCACCTCTCCAAGTGAAGCCTGAGGCAGGTGACCCCCGGCCCCGGACGCCGGATCCAGGGGACATGGCTTCACCTGCGCTCAGGTCGCATCTGTGCTCTCCCCACAGGTACGGCCAGTGATTGCTTTCCAAGGCCACCGAGGGGTAAGTGTGGGCTCAGGGTGTGTGAGTGGGGTGCCTGGAGAAGGTACCAGGGGTGAAGGAGCACAGACGTGGGCTACAGGAAAGTGCGGTCAGGGCCGGAGGTCACGGCCTGAGGATGTTCCGAGAACTGAATCCCGTGTGGGACGAGGGAGCTGCTGGGGTTGTGGCCCCAGGAGGCTGTGGTTGAGGAGACGGTGCCGTTTTGGCCTCCTGGGGATCTCAGGCCCTGCTGCACCTGGTGTGCTAACGAGCCCCGTGGGACCCATCTTCAGTCTTTGGCTCTGGGAGGAGTGGCGTTGGCAGGAGGGGGAGGGGCTGACTTCATGGGGCTTACCGTCTCCTTTCAACCTCCAGTATCTGAGGCTCCCAGGCCCTGGCTGGTCCTGCCTCTTCTCCTTCATAGTGTCCCAGTGTGGCCAGGAAGGCGCTGGTGGTAGCTTGGATCTTGTGTACCAACGCTTAGGCAGGTAAGGGGGAACCATAGCAGGTAAGAGTTTGTGCAAAGTGGGGGAGGGGAATGTGAAGAGGTGCTTTAAAGCTCTCCACCCTGCTGGTTTTTTCCACCATCCCTTCCCAGATCTCGGCCTAACCACCTCCACTGCCTGGGCCCACTCAAGGAGCGCCTCACTGTTTGGGCAACCATGGATTCTATCCCAGCTCCATCAACAGTTCAGGGACACAACCTGACTGAAGATGCCAGACACCCTGAGAGTTGGCAGAACACGGACTATTCTGAAGGAGATGCAGTGTCACAGCCACAGATGGTACTGGAAGAGGTGAGGCCAGAAACTGCAGGGAGTTGTGATAAGGTGGGGCGAGGCCTGAAGTCCAGGGTATCCCAAAGTGCTCTAGGGAGCAAGTGCTCCTGCCACTTTCCCCACTAGGTGTCAGATCCACTGGCAAGCAACCAAGAACAGTCACTCCCAGGATCCTCAAGGGAGCACATGGCACAGTGGGAAGCGAGGTACTTGAGACAGGGTGGGACTAACACGGGAGGCCTTGGTATTGTCTTCCTCTGTAATCTCCACTCTTAAATGCTGTCGCTCTATCTCCTACTCTGATCATCTGTCCCACTCCCTAAAATCTCCTAGGAACCAGGCCCATCTTCCAAACAGAGAGCTTGATCAGGCACTGCCTTCCTCTGTCAGCCGGAAACGTCTGAACAAGGTAGGCTGTAATGGCAAGGGCTTTGAGAACACTTTCAAGCTAAAATGTATACAAATTGGGAGCTCATTATATGGGAGGAATTATTATTTTTAGAGATAGGGTCTTGTCCAGTGCCGTGTCATGATCATATCTCACTGCAGCCTTGAACTCCTAGGCTCAAGCAGTCTTAAATAGAATTTTTGAGAGAAAGGCACAGTAGGAAGCTCCTGGCCAACTTTGACATCACAGATATTTTCCTAACAGAAACGTCCAGCACCTGTAGCCACTGTAGAACTAGAAGAAAAGAGGTTCAGAGCTCTGCCTCAAGGTGCAAGTCCTCTACAAGGGCTGCCCAATCAGGAGTTACAAGAAAGAGAAGACTGGGAGCAAGATGAAGACACAGACCCCAGGCTGGAGCACAGTTCCTCAGTCCAAGCAGGTGAGGTAATGAGAGGAGAGTAGAAATGCCCACAGTGGAAGAGACTTATAATCACTTTTGCCTTTTCCTGCTTCCTTCCTAGACTCTGAATCCTCAAGCTCTGAAGAGTTACCAGATTACCTCCTGTGAGTTCCCTGCCTTTTTTTTTTTTTTCCTTTTTTGAGGCAGTCTCATTCTGTCTAGAGTGCAGTGGCATTACAGCTCACCACAGCCTTGACCTCCTGGGCTTGGGCGATCCTTCTGTCTCAGCCTCCTGAATAGCTGGGACTTACAGACGCATGCCACTGTGCCTGGCTAATTTTTTTTGTATAGATGAAGTTTCAGTATTGTTGCCCAGGCTCGCCTTGGACTCCTGGCCTCAAACGATCCTCCCACCCCACCTTGGTCTCCCAAACTGCTGGGATTATGGTTCAATTTCATCAGGCCTTGTGCATGTATTAAGACAAACTTCCTGGATGCTGGGAGCTTTTGAGGGCAATGAAATTGAGGGTGACAACTCTTTGCTCCTGGCAGGCAATACAGGACCATCCATAGTGCAGAGCAGCAACATGCCTATGAGCAGGACTTTGAGACAGATTATGTTGAATACCGCATACTGCACGCCCGCGTTGGTGCTGCAAGCCAAAGGTTCATGGAGTTGGGAGCAGAGATCAAGAGAGTTCAGCAAGGAACCCCAGAATACAAGGTAAGGACTGGACACAGGTTGGCCTTCCAGCTCTACTGGCCACTAATCCTTTGCTAACTACCCAGAAGTCTGTGTTTGTATAGTGACCAAGGAAAGTGATAAGCAAACCTGTTTGGGGAGCAAAATTAGTATCATTTGGTAGAATGAGAAGTTACTTCCCTCTCTTATGTTTTACATCACACAGAGATGAGCTGGACCTCTTTTATTTCTTATTGCTGAACTCAGTGCTAGTATTTTCTGTTTCAGGTGCTGGAAGATAAGATAGTCCAAGAGTATAAAAAGTTCAGGAAGGTAAGACTAGGTCTGGGAATGGAAGGAGGTAGAAATAAGGATTTTTGCTTTTTGACATGATCTTTTTCTCTGCAGCGGTACCCAAGTTACAGGGAAGAAAAGTGCCGCTGTGAGTACCTGCATCAGAAATTGTCCCACATTAAAGGTCTCATCCTGGAGTTTGAGAAAAAGAACAGGGGCAGCTGAAGCTGTCAAGAGGGCTCTTGAACCTCTGCTCAGTGATATGAAAGAAGAAAGCAGCTACAAACTAGAGTGCAACGATCTGCTTTCCTTATGCTGGCCACTAGAGTCAATGGTGTCAAATAGAGAACTGCTCTAGGTTCTGAAGGGCTGATTTTCATTTTGCTGTATTTTAATTTTTAGGGTGTGGGCACTGTGCCAAGACTCCACAGCTGTGCCCATGAGTCTAGGAAAAGTGACAGAGACTTGGCTTCTTCACCTTTAGTTCAGCCAAGTTATTTTCAAATTTTGAGAAATGGCATTTCCAAGATAAGATAACTTGAGGACATTAGACAAACTCAAGTGAATTTAGCCTGGTGGCTTCCCAAAGGAAAGAATAATGAGGATTGTATAGGTAACAGAGCTAAAGGAACTTGTAGCCTAACTGGATATAATGGGAAAGGGCTTGGGTGTTACCCATGTACTGAAAGTGAATTCTTCTACAAACATGGTTAAAAAGTTAAAGCTAACTGCTTCTGTGTCCTTTGTACAAGTTTATATATTTTCCTCAACTCTTCCAAGTTACTAATTCTTATCCCTGGCCTCATATCCTTGAACTGCTTCTAGTGTTCTCTAAATAATTAGATCCCTAGGCCCCAGCCCAGGTGTTATGAATTAGAATCTCCAAGACTATGGTTTAGGTAGTTTTTTAAAGTTCTGAGCATGACCCTGATGTATATTTTGCTCTACCAAATACATCTTAAAATTGCCAATTAGAGATTATCATTATAATAGAAAGAAAGCTCTCCTTTTCCTTTTCTAAACAAAGGTTTATAGGATCACCTACAATTAGGGCTATTTGGAATTATCCAGTGACTGAAAACTATTACTGTGGGGAGGATTTTAGATTTATCTACAAAAAGGTTCTGTTCAATTCATTTGAACAAAAGAGATCACTTCAGTCCTATCCTTTTTGTTCCTCACTGTTACAGAAGAAAGTGGATGCTTCACTTCCCTCCAGAAATGACACTGCCTTTCCCAGTTCCACTGGAGAGGGAAGTTAGTGCACCACACCCTAAGCTTTGAGGGAGAGAGCTATACTCAGCAGTGTCAGCAATTTCTGAAGCAACTTGGATAGAACTCCAACCTGATGCCACACCCATGGCAAGGCATTTCTTGGGAGGTATAAACATGCAGTAAGCTTGGCTGCATGGCAAGGATAAACAGGAACCCATCCTTAGGGCATGGGCAGGGCTAGAAATAGCCTACAAAGGCCAGGAACAGTGGCTCACACCTATAATCCCAGTACTTTGGGAGACTGGGATGAGAAGATTGCCTGGGTTCGAGACCAGCCTGGGCAATTTGACAAGATCTCATCTCTACGATAAAAAATTTAAAAAACAGCCGAGCAAGGTGGCGCATACCTATAGTTCCAGCTACTTGGAAGGCTGAGGTGGAAAGGTCATGTGAGTCCAGCAGGTTGAAGCTGCAGTGGCTGTGAGCATGCCACGGCACTCCAGTCTGGGCAACAGAGTAACAGACGCCAACTCAAAAAAAAAAAAGAAAAAGAAACAGCCTATCAAGAAAGGCCCCTCACCTGTTCTAATCACAGGGCTAGGGCTCGGGCAATAAACATGTAAAGAGAGCAAGAGATGAGAAATTTGCAAAGGATTTCAAGGTGATAATTATGGACCCAGCTAGTCAGTCTACAGCTCCAGTGACCAGTATGATAGCCACATGTGGCTATTTAAATTAATGAAAATTAAAAATGTAGTTCCAGCAGGGCTTGGTGGCTCAGCCTGTAATCCCACGCCTTTGGGAGGCTAAGGTGAGTGGACTGACTGAGCCCGCCTGGGTTCGAGACCCGCCTGGGCAGTGAGACCTCATCTCTACAATAAGTCAAAAAATCAGCCGGGCATGGTGGCGCACGCCTGTAGTTTCAGCTACTTGGAAGGCTGAGGCGGAAGGATCACCAGAGCCCAGCAGGACGAGGCTGCGGTGGCCGGGAGCGGCTACTGCACTCCAGTCTGGGCGACAGAGTGAGACTCCAACTCAAAAAAAAAAAAAAAATGTAGTTCCTAGCCTTATTTCAGGTAGTCCATAACTACATGTATTGAACAGAACATATTACAGAACATTTCTATCAATATAGTAAGCTCTATTGGACAGTGATAGTCTAGAGAAACTTTGGTTCTCAATCCCATAGAAAAAAGACAGTTTAAAGGGGGCTCATTTATTGTCACTGTTCCAAATGTACAAAAAAAATTAGAAAATAACCCCCCAACTCAATCCCGCCCACCCCCACAACATTCCCCCCAACACAAATAATTTTTCCCAAAACCACAAACATAAACTGGTCCTGGTAGTTCCATAAACAGTGCAGCTAAGAAACAGTTTAGAGAAAATTTAACGGGATTCAGAATATATCCATTCTGTCCTCTCAGCCGTGAGAGGTAATAATTCCACATGGGTACCAGTCCTCCCCAATGGTTTTCCCATCTCTGGTGGAAGAGTCCTTTTTTAAAGTGGTATGTTTGGCTACTGCTTTAGAGATCCTCCTGTGCCTTCTTCTTCTTCTTGGGTTTTTCTTCTTGAATTACAGGGGGGTTTGTAGCTTCTCTCTGTAGATAGCTAATAAAATCACTTAATTCACGGCCACCCTGAAAACAGAAAAATTACTCTGAAAATTTAACTTTTAAAGAACCCTGATTCCACCCCCTACCCCAAATAGGAAGACTTTCGAGTTTGTAAAAGCACATCACCAACCACATATATTGACTATGAGAGCATAGATAGTTTCCAATTAAATAAACCCAATTAAAGAACTGGATAAAGCTGGGCTCAGTGGCTCAGCCTGTAATCCCGCGCCTTAGGAGGCTGAGGTGAGTGGATTGCCTGAGCCCGTGGTTCGAGACCCGCCTGGGCAACTTGGCGAGACCTCATCTCTACAATAAATCAAAAATTAGCCAGGTGTGGTAGCGCGCGCCTGTAGTTCCAGCTACTTGGAAGGCTGAGGCGGAAGGATCGCCGGAGCCCAGCAGGTCGAGGCTGCAGTGGCCGCTCACTCCAGTCTGGGCTTCAGAGTGAGACTCCAACTCAAAAAATAAAAATAAAAAAATAAAAAATAAAGAACTGAATATGTGTAAGTGCATGTGTATATGTCTGTGTATGCATTTCTTTATGTCTGTGTGTATATTTGTGGGGAGATGGGACAATGCACTTACTTCATATTTCTTTGGATTTAGCTTCTTATTGGCTGGAGAGAAGTAGATGGTAGGAAAACTGGGAAAATAAAAATTTATTAATTTCAGTTTCCAGAACAACTCTGACATTTACTTCCTTAATAACTGTTTCTAAGAATAATTTCTCTTCATGGTTTCCAATCTCACCAGATACTATTTTCCATCAGTGGCTAAATTACATCCTGTCAAAACTCAGCAACATAAGAGCTCACAAAACTTCTGACAGTCATGCGGCCCAAGTTGTGGAACTCTAAGCTAGGAAGGAATCAGTGGTTCTGCCCTCAACTGGAATATGCAGGCCCTCACAATATTATGCACAGTAAATAAGTGGCTTCCTGGTGGTTTATAAGCTTTGCTCTATCAATTGTCTAGATACATTTGTTAATTTTTAAGCTGCTTACCCTCTGACTTCATATGGAGAAGGCACATCATTGGCTGTGGCATCCATCTTGGCTATGACAATATTAGGGTCTTTGCTGAGCTGTTAATAAAAAGGTTAGATCTTTAAATTTCAAGTGTTCAGCGGTTGAGGGACACTTGTCAATTCAGGACTTAAAACAATCTCATTCTTCAAACACCTGGATAAGTTGCTGCTCAGATGGGAAGAGTGGCTTGTAGATAGTACCTAACCTTCACAAGCTCCTTTTTCTCTTGGCTTCTATATATTAAGACTCTATACACAGCTGCCTTCAAATGTACCTGGCCTGAACAAGACATTAAAAGGGTTAAGCCAAGTGTTTTAAGATGAAGGAGCATATGGATTCATATAAGCCATTACCAAAATTTAGAACTTCTTAGATATTGTTAACCAAAATCTAGATTGAGTCTGAGGAATGGAATGTTAAAAGTAGGTATCTAAGGTACTGCACAGGCTAGAGACACTAGGGGACAATCAAGAGAAAAATCATTAAACAGTAGATGAGAAGATTTACCAGTGCTACTATACTTAGGAATTAAACTAATTAAGGTAACTAATTAGCCAATGCAGTAGGTAAACCTCCTGCCTGTGCTCAAAATTTATCTTCAGATTAGGGTTCAGACTTACCTTCTCTCCCAGTTCTTTATACTTGGGCTCCAGATTCTTACAATGGCCACACCAAGGGGCATAAAATTCAATCAGCACATCTTTATTTTCATTATTCACTATTTCATCAAAATTCTCTGCTACCACTACCTGGAAAACACAAGATTCCCTAGTTGGTAAGGTGACATAATAAATTCACAAGCTGTATTTATTTCTGGACCCAATACCTCTCAAATTTGGTATGTTACCACAGAAAGTAAGTCAAGAAAATCCAAATCACATTTCCAGACTGCATTAAAATTATTCTTAGGGGTTAGGGATTAGCTTGCTCTCCCCGCAAAGAGTAATCTGCCCCAGTATAAATTCCATCAGAAAATTCCTGGCCATACCAAGTATTATTTATGAGCTCTGCCAATACTTAGGACTCAAAGGTGCCAAAAACAAAAAACAAAAAAACAAAAAATAAGAGAAAGAGATGGTCAACAAGGTCTTCATTTAGACCCAGTATTTTTGGAACAAAGAAATGAGGAGAGGCTGGGCAAGGTGGCTCATGCCTGTAATCCCAGCACTTAGGGAGGCTGAGGCAGGAAGTCTGCTTGAGCCCAGGAGTTCAAGACCAGCCTATGCAACATAGCAAGATGTTGTCTCTACACAAATTAAAAAAAATTAGCCAGGTGTAGTGGTGCATGCAGGTAGTCCCAGCTACTTGGGAGGCTGGAGCAGAAAGGATCACCTAAGCCTAGAAGGTTGAAGCTGTGGTGAACCATGATGGAGTCACTGCACTCCAGAATGGGTAACAGTGAGACACTGTCTCAAAATAAAAATTAAAAAAATGAAAGACACAACCACTTATAGCCTGGTGAGGCAGGGAGCACCTCACCTTTACGGGACCATCATTGCTCTCTGGGATAGGCTCAGACTTCAAGTATCTCTTCAGGCTGCCATCAAAGTACTCCTGCAGGAACCTCTCAAGAGCCTTGCCGTCACGTCTGCAATTGGAAAAACAAGGGTTAGGATTAATTTACTCTCACCACTGAGAGGATTAAAAGGAATTTCTTTGAATAGTTTCTATATATTTTAGCTTCAATTTCAAGAATTAAAAAAAAAGGGTACTCTTATCCCTTAATATGCAGAACTACTGACCAAACAAGAAACAAACCATCTCTATTTCTGGTGTGTCCTTTGTGGATCAGAAAGTTTGGAGAAGGACGAAACAAGGTAAGACCTGGTTCTTTTATAAATATGAACTGCCTGAAGATTAAAGAACCATGTCTTATCTTGTTGCTCTGGAGAATAGTGCATATTTACAATATTTTGTTTTACTGATTGGCTCACAAGGAAGATTTTCTCGTCTCAATCTTCCAAAGTCTCAGAAGGTAAACCAGAACTAATCTTGGTTTGGAAAGTTAAGAGAACCTGGTACTAATCCTAGCTCCACTCATGTGTCTGTGGTGTCAAGAGCTCTCCAATGTTCTGAGTTTACTTTAGACGCATGTGGTATCCAAGAAGACAAAACATTCTGTAGGGATGGGAGTTGAATGGTTAGGTTTGACTTGAAATTGCATCAATCTTTTTTTTTTTTTTTTTTTTTTTTGAGTTAGAGAGTCTCACTCTGTCGCCTAGACTGGAGTGCAGTGGCTGCTCCTGGCCACCGCAGCCTCAACCTGCTGGGCTCCGGCGATCCTTCTGCCTCAGCCTTCCACGTAGCTGGAACTACAGGTGCGCGCTACCACACCCGGCTAATTTTTTGATTTATTGTAGAGATGAGGTCTCACCAAGTTGCCCAGGCGAGTCGTGAACCCACGGGCTCAGGCAATTCACTCACCTCAGCCTCCCAAGGTGTGGGATTACAGGCTGAGCCACTGAGCCCGGCTGAAATTGCATCAATCTTAAGAAAGCTATCCAATCTTCTACTAGTTTTTTTTTGTTTTTTTTTTTAATAGGAGTCTTACTCTGTCACCCTGGCTGGAGGGCAATGGTAGGTCCCGGCCACAGCAGCCTTGACCTGCTGGGCTCTGGCCATCCTTCCACCTCACCCTTCCAAGTAGCTGCAACTACAGGCACGTGCCACCATGCCCGGCTAATTTTTTGATTTACTGTAGAGATGGGATCTCGCCAAGTTGCCCAGGCCAGTCTCGAACCCATGGGCCCAGGCAATCCTCTCACCTTGGCCTCCCAAAGTGCTGGGATTATAGGCATGAGCCACCATGCCTGGCCTCTATCCACTACTTCTAATGGTTGAGTAGAATCAAGAATCCCAAGCTGCCACCCTTTTGTTAGTTTTTGGGATTCGTTAAGGGCCATGATCTTTAAAGCATCCATAATTAACTTTAGAAAAATGACAGTCACAGGTCTTCACTACAAGATCTATCTTCACATTTCAGTATTATTGTTCTTTCCTTTGTAGTATATAAAAGGCATTCATAATTTCATTGCAGAATCAAATTCCAAAACCATGTTAACTAGCAACTCACGAGAACTCTTCCTGCATGACAAACTTCTCTCCTTTAGCAGTTCTGATAGCAACAACAGGAATCTCTCCAGCAGTGCTTTCCAAGCCAAAATCAGAAAGTTCATGGCTAAAGGTTTTGCGGCTAGCTACAGCAAAGTTGAGTTTGTGTCCAGCATCCAGGAATTTCTTTGCCACCATCATTACTCTGTGGAAAACAAGAGATATTTGTGCCAAGACTATCCTAGAGTGGCAAAGTACCTTTGAGACTAAGTTCTATAGTCCATGCAACCCTCTGGAATCAATCTGAACAATCAGGATTACAGTATACTTCAATGTCTTACTGAATTTCACTGCCAAATTGGTGTTAGCCAATCAAACAATACAGTCCCATTGAATCTTGCTTCATTAGATAACTGTAAAAATCTATTTTAGGCATAATGACTGATCTAAAAATAAAAATAATGAGGATAAAAATGCACTGATGTGAAAGTAGGCACAATGTTTTCAGTGCATTTGACATCAGATTTGCATCCTTTACAGGAAGGTTTGGAGTCACTGTGTTACAAAGCAAAGAAACACCTATGAAAGACATGCCCAGTAGATTTCAGAAAACAGTTTATGCTATTTGTCCTTACGGCTTCAAATTCTTGGGAGCCACATGTTCCCATTTTTTTCTGCTCTTACACCACACATGATAACAGGATAGTTAGAAGGGACTGTTTATACATTGCATAAACTTGTTCACAGGGGACAAACATAATTCTTATTACCTGTTTCTCCAGTAGTTGGAACCTTTAGCATTCTTTTCATAGTCTACATCATAGTAAGCAATAAGTAAGTCCTTGCCCTGTATCAAATCTTTATTGTCTTCTGTCATGTGAGGGCAGATACCAAAACTGAAACAAAATAATGCATTATCAACTAGATTGGCAGATTTATAGCTGTATAATGGAATTATCATGAAGTATTTATCTGATACCATTTATAAAGGAGAGATTTTCAATATTTAAGTAGTAAACACCTTATACGATATGATTTTTAGTGCCCACATGCTACTGCCTATTTTTTTTGAAACACAGTTTCACTTTGTTGCCGAGGGTAGAGTGTAGTGTGGCATGACCACAGCTTACCACAGCCTTGAACTTCTAGGCTCAAGAGATCCTCCTGCCACGGCCTTCCAAGAAGCTACAGGTGCACACTACCACACCTGGCTATTTTTCTATTTTTTGTGGAGACAGGGTCTTGCTTTGTAGCCCAGGCTGGCCTCAAGTGATCCTCTGGCCTTGGCCTCCCAAAGTGCTGAGATTACAGGTGTGAGCCACCGTGCTCAGCTTACTGCTTTAATACAAACTTAAAGCTATTATTGTTACAACTCCCTGAATAAGTTATGTAAGCCAAAACATGGTGCTGCTTAATAACAGGTAAATAAACTAAAATGAAACAAAGAAATTCCAGACAAAGTATAAAGAAGTACTCACATGTTTTCCTGGATAAACTTTTTAATCTTGCCACTGGTCATTTTCTGTTCTGTATATGCCACAGTCTTATCCTCAAACTTGTTAATCAGATGTGAAGGACGAAATAAGGTGATACCCCTTTAAAAAAAAGTTTCAGTAAGTAGACAGCAGAGGAACTGTCCCTCATCTTTTATTTAAAGCTTAGACTTTCTACATCTGCTGACACTTTTACTATCACCCTCTAAGCAAAAAAGACTTTTCTGGTACCACAGACTTGACACTATGACCTTCTTGTCAACACTAAGATGCTAACCACCTTAATCCTGAGTGTAACAATTGGGTATAAGGTTTTAACTAATCTTGGTTTGGAAAGTTAAGAGAACCTGCTTCTAAACCCAGCTCCACCACTCATTTCAAACACCTTGGTCCAGGTATTCATTTCATCTTTCCGGGCATCAGCTTTTTCTCAACTTTCAGTTTTCTCACTTCAAAAGGGAGTTACAATAATCTCCAAACCTTTACAAAGCAGGAACAGCTGGGCTCGGTGGCTCAGCCTGTAATCCCGCGCCTTTGGGAGGCTGAAGTTAGTGGATTGCCTGAGCCCACGGGTTCGAGACCCACCTGGGCAGCGAGACCTCATCTCTACAATAAATCAAAAAATAAGCCAGGCGTGGTAATGCATGCCTGTAATTCCGGCTACTCGGAAGGTTGGGGCGGAAGGATCGCCGGAGCCCAGCAGGTCGAGGCTGCGGTGGCCAGGAGCGGCCACTGCACTCCAGTCTGTGAGAC
>NW_007248401.1:171193-182874 GCF_000164805.1 Carlito syrichta
CAAAAAAAAAAAAAAAAAAAGGCAGGAACAAACAGAACTCAATTTACCCCAAGCCCCCAATGTGTACAAAAAAATAAAGAACTTGCTCTTTTGTTTTGTTTTGTTTTTGTTTTTTGATTTGGAGTCTTACTCTGTCGCCCAGACTGGAGTGCAGTGGCATGCTCCCGGCCACCACAGCCTCGACCTGCTGGGCTCTAGCGATCCTTCCGCCTCAGTCTTCCAAAGTTACAGGCACATGCTACCACACCCAGCTAATTTTTGATTTATGGTATAGACAAGGTCTCGCCAAGTTGCCTGGGTGGGTCTTGAACCCGCAGACTCAGGCGATCCACTCGCCTCGGCCTCCCAGAGTGTTGAGATTACAGGCTGAGCCACTGAGCCTGGCCCAAGAACTTGTTCTTAAAGGAACGTACCTTGCCCTACCACTTTCTTTGAAAACTCACCTCTGTCACAATTAGAAAAGTACTTCATTATAGAAAACACTTTTAAGATTCATTCTAGTTATAAAATGTTGTGTGCAAACAATTAGAGATAATATTTAGCTTAAGCTTAATTTTATTGGAAATTCCTTTGTTCTAGGGTTCTCTATCTCAATAAGTTACATTTACAACATTCTCTCCTGCTGGTACTTCTTTGACTCTCACCTGTTGAGAGGACTTCTCAGTAAGACTTCTGCTTAGAGCTGGGAAGACCAGTTTAGATGGCTAGTGTGAGAAGCAGCCACAATTAGCGAATCAAAAGTTAACAGGCAAATAACTATGTGGTATGCTTGCTAATGAGCCACAGGTGGTTCTACAGCCATTTAAACACCTGGTGTCTCTCAATCTAAGAGGTAGTAGAGCTTGGTGATCAAGCCTACTAACTGCAGCTAGACTTTCTAAGTTCAAATCCTAGTTCTGCTACTCATTTAGCTGTGAGAAGCTAGGCAAATTACTTAACTTCTTCACATTAAAGTAATGTGTAGGGGAATAATAACAGCCTCACAGAGTTATTTTGTTCAACATAACACTAGTTCTTGACATATTTTTCTTTTTATCTTATATGCCCATCCTGAATGATTGCATCTATTCCCATGGTTTGAATAATCACTTACATGTGACTGACCTATAAATTTTTACCTCTAGAGGATAACTTTTCCTTAATTCTAGTCCCATTTATCCAACTGTCTACTGGGTCTTCACAAAATGGATAATTCATGAACATCTCAAATTCACTATGTCCAAAATAGATCTCACCATTCCTCCCAGGTTTGTTTCTCTTTGTCTGTTTCTCAACTTGATGAGACTGCCATTGGTCCAGTCATCCAAGTTGTTAAAAATCTGGACTTACTCTAGATCTTCCTCTTTCCACACACAGTTAGTAATCAAATCCTACTGCTTACATTTTTTATATTCATCCCTTCCTCTCCACTGCCACTAAGGCTGTCTTAGTTTAGACTCAGACAACACCCTCAGTTTAGATTCTTCTGACCACCTTGCCACATCTCCCTTTCAAACCACCACTCTTGGCTGGGCTCAGTGGCTCAGCCTGTAATCCCAGCACTTTGGGAGGCCGAGGTGAGTGAATTGCCTGAGCCCGTGGGTTCGAGACCCGCCTGGGCAACTTGGTGAGACCTCATTTCTACGATAAATCAAAAAATTAGCCGGGCGTGGTAGCACATGCCTGTAATTCCAGCTACTTAGAAGGCCAAGGCAGAAGGATCACGGGAGCCCAGCAGGTCGAGGCTGCGGTGGCCGGGAGCGTGCCACTGCAGTCCAGTCTGGGTGACAGAGTGAGAGAATCCAACTCAAAAAAACCAAAACCAAAACCAAACGAAACAAAAAAACCACCACCCTGCTCTAAATCTTTCAATGGCTCTCAAAGGCAAAAACATAAAATCTAAACTTTAGCATGGCATATAAGGTTTATAATTTGGTCTCTGCTTACCTCTCTAACCTTACCTTTCACTAACACTTGATCACAAATAATAGTCCGGCAGTATTATGGGTTCCAACTCCTGCTGCTCTATCTAGGAGAATTTTTATCACAACTGCCATAACCTTCCTGGAAAAAACTCATCTTTCAAGAGTCACATCCTCTGTGAAGTTTTTTCTGATACTATCTCCACCCCAAAGAAGAAAAAAGAGCACTCCCTCCTTTGTATTTCCAACACACCCTGTATGTTTTTCTTCTTATTTCTGAGTTGGAGTCTCACTCTGTCAAACAGGTTAGAGTGTGGTGGCATGCTCATGGCCACTGTAGCCTCGACTTGCTGGGCTCAGGCAATCCTTCTGCCTCAGCCTTCCAAGTAGCTGGAACTACAGGCACACGCCACCATGCCTGGCTAATTTTTTGATTTATTGTAGAGACGAAGTCTCACTGTATTGCTCAGGCTGGTCTCAAACTCCTAAGCTCTGTCACCACACCCAGCTAATTTTTTAATCTTTTTTCATAGAGACGAGGTCTCACCATGTTGCCTAGGCTCAGGCAATCCTCTTGCCTTATCCTCCCAAAGTGCTGGGATTGGTTACAGTCATGAGCCACTGTGCCCGGCCACCCTGCATATATTTCTATCAAAACATGTATAACACTCACATGTACATCGTTACATATAATAACTTATACACTGTCTCTCCTACTAGATGTCTCTCAAATGCAGCGGTAGTTTCTAGCACATTGTTAAATGCCTTATGGGAAAAATAGGCATAAAAATCACCAGTAAACACAATAATAGCACCTGGTCCAGAGATTGTACAAGGGCATTCAGCTCAGTCACTTACTCTCCATTATCATCATACTCGTTCACCAGAGACTCCGTATTGGTGTGTGCAAATCGGTAGTTATCCCTCAAGTTGCTGGCTGCTTTTAGGAACTCCGAGTGAGCTTCACTGAATAAATCCTTGAAGAAACCTATATAGAAAATGTCAAACACAAGGAAGAAGCAATAAGAACTGACAGATAATCAAAACTTAAAAATTCTTATACTTTTTTGTTTTTAGGTTTTTTTTGTTTTTTTTTTGAGTTGGAGTCTCACTCTGTTGCCCAGGCTGGAGTGCAGTGGCACACTCGTATCCACCACAGCCTTGACATGCTGGGCTCAGGCGATTCCTCTATCTCAGCCATTCAAGTAGCTGGAACTACAGGCATGTACTACCATGCCTGGCTAATTTTTTTTATTTATTGTAGAGATGAGGTCTCACCATGTTGCCCAGGCTGGTCTCGAAACCGTGAGCTCAAGCAATCCTCAAAAATTCTTATATTTTAAAAAGCTATTAAAAATGTTTTAATTTAAAATATTGAAAAATATTTAAAAATTCTATTATAGATAAGCAAAGTGAGACCTGGTAGGAGCACCAGGTTTGCTTTGCAATGACTATGCTGGATATTTGACACAATATTTAGGATAAGAATTTTTCCTCTACCCTTTATGTTTTGATAGTGCCAAGACAGAAAATTGTTAGTGATGAAGTCTTAGTTCTACTTTTTCACAATTGAATAATACATTAGGGCAAACTGCTTAACTTCTTAGAGTAAACTTAGCTATCAGAAGGATTAAATTAAGACAATATTTCAAAATAAACTGTAAATAACTTCACCCTTTTTCTTTCTATATGTCATACTTGTCTTTAGACCTATGAGTCTAGAAAAGTGACTGAAACATAAACATTCAATAAATGCTGGCTAGACTAACTCCTTGTAAAGTATACAGAATCAGTAAAATTGAGATAAGTGGCTTTTAGTCAAATTTAAATGATGACCCATTTTGCTGCCAGAAAGTCAGTTTTATTACAGTAATTAGGAGATTAAGAGATGCACAAACACAGCTTATATGTTTAAATTTATCTAGTCAAATTTTTATCATATATCACATTTAACAACCAAAACAAACATGTAAGATGCAGAAAGCACTTAATTGGCTCATGTTATTTTAAAAATAAAACGAGCTACTGCAACACCAAGAAAGCAAAGATTGCTACAAAAAATGTAAGACAAATCCTAATAATCTGGGGAATTTTTAATTCCCCAATTAATTCTGAATATCGCAGACAGCTTTATTATTTATTCGTATCCTCTCACCCGGATCCTTATTTTCCATCATAACTACCTTATGATACGAGTTCAATAGCAGAGTTTAATAACTAAAACACCAATTATCCCCACACTTATAATAACGCTGACCTAATTCTGTCAGTTGTCTGTTCAATTGCATGAAGGTTTGGTAAGCTGTTTTTATTGTGGTTTTCCCAGACACGGAGAGTTTTTGTAACCAAGTTGATATTTTGTGACATAATTTCAGCTTTGCTACTTACCCACTACAGAGGCATCTTTATCACTAATGAACTTATTAAATTCTTCCTCAGTCCTGAGAGGCACTGAAGCTGGTCCCGCCTGCTTCTTCAGGTGGCTGACAATTCCATCTTAAAAATCAAGATGAAAGTTACAGCATCCCAATATATTTATAATTTTTGAGAAGGTAATTATTCACATGATCCAAAATTTAAAAGGTACAAAAGGGTATATGATGAAGTTTTCTTCACACGCTTGTCCCAGTCACCTAGATTTCAGTTTTCTATATATCCTTCCAGACATTTTATATAAAAACTGGCAATTACATACATATTTTTTCTTTTAACCTAAAAATAGCAGCATACACACATGCTGTTTTGTATTTTGTTTTTGTCATTTAACGTATGTTAGATAACATATCAATATACATAAAAGAGCTACTTCAGCCTTTTATTAGTTATATAGTGTTTCATTGTACAAATGTACCACCCACAACTGACGAACATTTGCTTCCAATCTTTTTTTTTTTTGAGTTGGAGTCTCACTCTGTCGCCCAGACTGGAGTGCAGTGGCCGCTCCTGGCCACCGCAGTCTCGACCTGTTGGGCTCCGGCGATCCTTCCGCCTCAGCCTTCTGAGTAGCCAGAATTACAGACACACGCTACCATGCCTGGCTGATTTTTTTTTTTTGAGTTGGAGTCTCACTCTGCCACCCAGACTGGAGTGCAGTGACCGTTCCCGGCCACCGCAGCCTTGACCTGCTGGTCTCCAGCGATCCTTCTGCCTCAGCCTTTCAAGTAGCTGGAACTACAGGCGCGCGCTACCATGCCTGGCTGATTTTTGATTTATTGTAGAGATGAGGTCTCGCCAAGTTGCCCAAGCGGGTCTTGAACCCGTGGGCTCAGGCAATCCACTCACCTCAGACTCCCAAGGCTCGGAATTACAGGCGAGCCACCGAGCCGACTTGTTTCCAGTCTTTATGTTACAAATGATTCTATGATGAGCAACTTTGTATTAATATCAATTTGCATATGATAACGTATATCTGTAGGGTAAATTCCCATAGGTGAATCCACTAGGCCAAAGAGTACATGCATTGATAATTGCTAAAATGCCCTTCAAAGAAATGATCTATTATTTATCTCTCTCTACTACCAAGCAAAATCTAAATGGGTAGAAATTTTTGTTTATTTTGCTCACTGATATACACCTAGCTCTAAGAATTGTGGCAACTACATAAAAAGTTCAATAAACATCCATCATACAAATAAATTCAATGAATAGACAAATTCCCTTTATTTATTATTATTTTTTTTTTATTGGAGTCTTGCTCCCTCGCTCAGACTGGAGTGCAGTGGCCGCTCCCGGCCACCGCAGCCTCTTCCTGCTGGGCTCCGGCGATCCTTCCGCCTCAGCCTTCCTAGTAGCTGGAACTACAGGCGTGTGCTACCACGCCCGGCTAATTTTTGACTTATTGTGGAGATAAGGTCTTGCCAAGTTGCCCAGGTGAGTCTCGATCCCGCAGGCTCAGGCAATCCACTCACCTCAGCCTCCCAAGGTACGGGATTACAGGCTGAGCCACCGAGCCCGGCTTAATTCCTATCCTCAAGGAGTACAAAGACCACCTTTAGCATTACTTTTAAAAAAACTGAGACAGAGTCTTGCCACATTCCCCAACCTGGTCTCACACTTCTGGGTACAAGCAATCCTCCAGTCTCATCCTCCCAAAGTGCTGGGATTATAGACATGAGCAACCATGTCTGACCTAGCCTTACATTTTTTTGAGTCAGAGCCTCACTCTGTTGCCCAGGCTGGAGTGCAGCGGCACGCTCATGGCCATCATCATAGCTTGACCTGCTGGGCTCAGCCTTCCAAGTAGCTGAGACAACAGGCATGTGCCACCATGCCCAGTTAATTTTTTTATTTATTGTAGAGATGAGGACTCGCCAAGTTGCCCAGGCTGGTCTCAAACCCATGGGCTCAGGCAATCCTCTCACCTTGGCCTTCCAAAGTGCTGGGATTATAGGCATGAGCCACTGTGCCCAGAAGAGTCTTACACGTTTAAAGAAAATGCAGGCCGGGCTCGGTGGCTCAGCCTGTAATTCCAGCACTTTGGGAGGCTGAGGTGAGTGGTTGGAGACCCGCCTGGGCAACTTGGTGCGACCTCATCTCTACAATAAATCAAAAATTAGCTGGGCGTAGTAGCATGCGCCTGTAGTTCCAGCTACTTAGAAGGCTGAGGCGGAAGGATCGCCGGAGTCCAGCAGTCAAGGCTGCGGTGGTCGGGAGCGGCCACTGCACTCCAGTCTGGGCGACAGAGTGAGACTCCGACTAAAAAACAAAAAACAAAAACAAAAACAAACAAACAAAAAGAAAATACATTTCCTTAGGTAGCTTGTATTATGTCAAATCATGCCACGTATAGGAGTCAGCCAAAATTGTAGTTTCCTACTGAGGTGCAATGGACTAGTTAGGCAAAAAAGTTGTTTGTTTGTTTTTTTTTGAGCCAGAGTCTCACTGTTGCCCAAGCTGGAGTGTAGTAGCATACTCACAGCCACTGTAGTCTCTAACTGCTGGGTTCAGGCAATCTTTCCGCTTCAGCCTTCCAGGTAGCTGGAACCACAGATGTGTACCACCATGGTTGGCTAATTTTTAGATTTATTGTGAGATGAGGTTTCACCAAGTTGCTCAAGCTGGTCTCGAACCCCTGACCTCAGGCAATCCTCTTGCCTCTGCCTCCCAAAGTGCTGGGATTACAGGAGTGAGCCACCATGTCCTTAAAAAGTTTAATAATAATAACTACACACACAAAAACCTTATCACTTAAGCCTAGTTGGCAGACAGTTATGCCACATTTTCCTAGAGTCTACTGAAACCATTCATTCCTAGGTTCAAAATGTTCACAGGCCAGAGGCAGTGCTACTCTTCCATATTTTACCTCTTCCACCTGTTTCTTTTCCATGAACTCTAATGATTTGCTACCTGGCTAAGACGAAGTACTGTTTAATTCTTTCAACATGATTGAGCCTATTTCTCTCTTTCTTTATTTTTTTGAGTTGGAGTCTCACTCTGTCATCTAGGCTGGAGGGCAGTGGCACACTCCCGGTCACCACAGCCTCAACCTGCTGGGCTCTGGTGATCCTTCTGCCTCAGCCTTCCAAGTAGCTGGAACTACAGGCATGTGCCACCATGCCTGGCAATTTTTTTTATTTATTGTAGAGATGAGGTTTTGCCAAGTTGCCCAGGCGGGTCTCGAACCTGTGGGCTCAGGCAATTCACTCACCTTGGTCTCCCAAAGCGCGGGATTATAGGCTGAGCCACCGATTCCAGCCGATTGAGCCTATTTCTAAGGTAAAATTTTCCCTTCTCTCTTCACTCACTGATTTTTTTTTTACATGTCATCAACTCCTCCCATAGGAGTTTTATCAATAAATTAGTTGAAATCAGGTATGAATCATTCAGTCTTCAAGATGATTGCTATTACTGTACCACAATATAAATTATAAAGACACAGGACTATGATGTAAAGTGTTACTATACTTCCTGAGTATCTATGATTCTCTGGAAGGTATATGGGAGTGCTCAGTAATCAATTTAAGTAGGAAGGCAAAGAGCATAGTTCTTAGAGGTGTACATCAGCAAAATAATCTCTCTTGGCTAAAGACTTTCTAACTAAATAGTCAAACATCTGACCTCCTGGTTAGAAGTTGAGAAATTTTCCACTTAAGAAATTTATGTTAGAGCCCAAGTGAGAATATTTGCCTAGTAGCAGTCTGGCTGAATCCATCTACAATTAAGATCTGTCCAAATTCAGAGATAATCAATAACTACTAACTCTACTCCAAATCACACAATCTGAATTCTTCACTGACAATTTTAAGCTCAGAAAAAAAACTGATTTTTCTTTCTGTGCTCATTAGAAATATCAAATTTTGAGTATTGGCTAAATGGCCTCAATTTGGCCACAATATTTATTCACAGATTCAATTAAGAGTTACTGAGTAACCATACTTTACGTGTAAAGTCTAGGTGCTGGTGATAGATAAGAGTGGTAAATAGGCCGGGCTCAGTGGCTCAGCCTGTAATCCCGTGCTCTGGGAGGCCGAGGTGAGTGGATTGTCTGAGCCCGCGGGTTCAAGACCCACCTGGACAACTTGGCAAGACCTCATCTCTACAATAAAAATCAAAAAATTAGCTGGGTATGGTAGCGCGCGCCTGTAGTTCCAGCTATTTGGAAGGCTGAGGCAGAAGGATTGCCGGAGCCCAACAGGTCTAGGCTGCGGTGGCCGGGAGCAGCCACTGCACTCCAGTCTGGGTGACAGAGTGAGACTCCAACTAAAAGAAAAAAAAAAAGAGTGGTAAATAAACAAAATAAGATCTCTGTTCACTTGGAGCTTACAATATAGTAAATCTCCAAATAAAGAATTTTAAAAAATCAAACAGTTACCAGTGCTATGCAGAGAATTTAAAAAATGATGTAATAACAAAATGACTGGATGGCAGCCATCTTGTGGCCTGGGAAGACCTCTCTGAGGTAAAATTTTAAGCCATGACCTGGATGACAAAAAAGGAACAAGCTGGCTGGGCACAGTGGCTCAAGCCTGTGTAATCCTAGCACTTTGGGAGGCCGAAGTGAAAGGATTGCCTGAACCCACGGGTTCGAGAACAGCCTGGGCAACTTGGCAAAACCTCATCTATACAATAAAAATAAAAAAACTAGCCAGGCATGATGGCGCAGTCCTGTAGTTCCAACTACTTGGAAGGCTGAGGTAGAAAGATCATCTGAGTCCAGCAGATCAAGGCTGCAATGGTCGGGAGCATGTTACTGCCCTCCAACCTGGGCAACAGAGTGAGATTCCAACTAAAAAAAAAAATTAGTCAGGTGTGGTGGCATGCACTTATAGTTCCAGGTACTGGGAAGGCTGGGGCAGAAGGATCGCCTGAGCCCAGCAGGTCCACACTGGAGTGGCCATGAGTGTGCCACTGCACTCTAGCCTGGGTGATGGAGTGAGACTCCAACTCAAAAAATAAAAATAAAATAAAAAATAAATAAATAAAATAAAAGGAGCAAGCCATGAAAATATGAGGGAAGATCATTTCAGACTGTGAATACAACCAGGGCAAAAGCCTGAAGGTCAGTCTTGAGATGGCATCAGAATTAGGCAGGGGTCACGTTATACAGAGCTTTGTATATGAATAACAATCTCAGAATGAGATCCTGTCATTTAAAAAGAAAAAAAGGTAAAAAAAAATGCCTGATTATTTTGTAGACTCAAGATAAAATTATCTTTGATCCTATAAGAATATTTTTTCACCAGGTGCAGTGGCTCTTGCCTGTAATCCCAGCACTTGGAGAGGATTGCCTGATCCAGGGTAGCGACCACATGGGCAACTTGGTGAGACCTTGTCTCTACAATAAATTTAAAAAAAAAATTAGCTGGGCATGGTGGTATGCGCCTTTGGAAGACTGAAGCAGAAGGATCACCTGAGCCCAGCAAGTGGAGGTTGTGATGGCTGTGAGCATGCTGTTGCACTTCAGCCTGGGCAACACAGTGAGACTCCTACTCAAAAAAAACCCAAAAAAACAACCAAACTTTTTTCCTTATCAATTATGGGTCCTATAGGATCCAGCTCCCATTTATCTCGCAAACCTTGCCTCTCATTCTCGCAAATCATATTCTAACTACATGGCCTTTTAATCCCTTGAATACACCAAGCTCAATTACACATTAGGATCTTTTTGCACATGCATTTCCTCTGTCTAGAAAGCTCTGGCCAAGATCTCTTTTTTTTTTTTTTTTTTATTGTAGAGATGAGGTCTTGCCAAGTTGCCCAGGCAGGTCTTGAACCCGCAGGCTCAGGCTATCTACTCACCTCGGCCTCCCAAAGCGCAGGATTACAGGCTGAGCCAACCAAGCCCGGCTTTTAAATTTTTTTAAAGACAGTGGCTTGGCCGGGCTCAGTGGCTCAGCCTGTAATCCCAGCACTTTGGGAGGCCGAGGCGAGTGCACTGCCTGAGCTCACGGGTTCAAGACCCGCTTGGACAACTTGGTGAGACATCATCTCTACAATAATCAAAAATTAGCCGGGCGTGGTAGTGCACGCCTGTAGTTCCAGCCACTTGGAAGGCTGAGGCAGAAGGATCATCAGAGCCCAAGGAGGTCGAGGCTGCGGTGGCCATGAACATGCCACTGTATTCCAGCCTGGGCTACGGCGTGAGACTCCAACTCAAAAAAATAAAAATAAAAAGACAGTGGCTCATTCTGTTGTCCAGGCTGAAGTGCAGTGGCATGATCATAGCTCACTGTAGCCTTTGACCTCTTGGGCTCAAGCAATCCTCCCACCTTAGTCTCCCAAGTAGTATCCAGGACTACAGGCTCATGCCATCAAGCTCAGCTGACTTTTTTTTTTTTAGACTCAAGGTCTCACTATGTTGCCCCAGACAATCTTAAACTCCTGGGCACAAGCCATCCTTCCACCTCAGCTTCCCAAAGCCCTGGGATCGCAGGCATGAGCCACCGTGCCTGGCCCCAGAAACATATTTTATTTATCGAGTCAGAGTGTTGTCCAGGTGGAATACAATGCCACAATCAGGGCTCACCGCAGCCTCAACCTCCTGGGCTCAGTGATCCTTCTGCCTCATTCTCCCAAGTAGCTGGGACTACAGGTGTGTACCATCATGCCTGGCTAATTTTTATTTTTTGTAGAGATGAGGTCTCTGTTGCCCAGGTTGGTCTCAAACTCCTGGGCTCAAGCAGTCCTCTGCCTTGGCTTCCCAAAACGCGAGGATTGTAGGCATGAGCCACCGTGCCCAGCCCAGAAACATTTTAACAGACACCATCAGTCCTGTCTCTCAGTTTCTGTCCTGGGGATGTAAATGGAAGTTGCAGCTAGAGGGTTATCCCTAAGGCTCTGGACATTCTAGGAAGCCCTGCTTTTGCTGGGAGCTCTGCTGGTGTCATCCTTGGGCATAATTTCTCAAGGTATGCCCTCCACATGGGACCCGTCTTTCTTTGGTGTGGCTGCAACAGTCAAAGGAGGCCAGTTGAGTTGTGGCTTCCTCTGTGAAGGGAAACATAATGGAACCATAGCTGTAGTTAAACATTTTCTTTTTACTTTTTGCATGGGAGTCTCACTCTGCCGCTCAGGCTGGAGTACAGTGGCATGCTCATGGGCCACCACAGCCTTGACCTGCTGGGCTCAGATGATCCTTCCGCCTCAGCCTTCCAAATAGCCGGATCTACAGGTGTGCACCACCACGCCCGTCTAATTTTTTGATTTATTGTAGAAATGAGGTCTCACTATGTTGCCCAGGCAGGTCTTGAACCCTTGGGCTCAGGCAGTCCTCTGGCATCGGCCCCCCAAAAGTGCTGGGATTACAGACTTGAGCCACTGTGCCCAGCCTGTACCTCACAT
>NW_007248401.1:182894-185293 GCF_000164805.1 Carlito syrichta
AATCTACTCACCTCAGCCTCCCAAAGCGCAGGATTACAGGCTGAGCCACCAAGCCCGGCTTGGCCAAGATCTTATTGCTAGTTGCTTCCTATTCTTCTTCTTCTTCTTCTGTTTTTTTGAGTCTTACTCTTTTGCTCAGGCTGGAGTGTAGCAGAATGCTCAGGGCCACCAAAGCCTCCACCTGCTGGGCTCAGGTGATCCTTCTGCCTCAGCCTTCCAAGTAGCTGGAACTATAAGCACACACCACTATATCCGGCTAATTTTTTGATTTATTGTAGAGATGAAGTCTTGCCAAGTTGCCCAGGCTGGTCTTGAACCCTTGGGCTCAGGCAATTCTCTTGCCTCTACCTTCCATAGTACTGGGATTACAGATGCTAGTCACCAAGCAAAACTCTTTTTTTTTTAATTCTCCTGTATTGAGGAGAACCTATCATTCTGGTCTTAGGGCACAGGTTACTTCCTTGACTATCCTGATTAGTAATACTCTCACCTTCAAACACTATCACATCATCCAGTTTATTTTTCTCCTTTAATGCTCGTTTTCTTTTTTTTGAGTTGGAGTCTCACTCTGTTGTCCAGGCTAGAGTGCAGAGGCACGCTCAGGGCCACTGCAGCCTCGACCTACTGGGTTCAAGCGATCCTTCCGCCTTAGCTTTCCAAGTAGCTGGAACTACAGGCATGTGCCATGTCTGGCTAATTTTTTGATTTATTGTAGAGATGAGGTCTAATAAAATTGTCTAGGTTGCGAACCCATGGGCTCAGGCAGTCTTCTCTCAGCCTTCCAAAGTGCTGGGATTATAGGCATGAGCCACCACGCCCGGTCTCTTTAATACTCTTATTGTAATTGAATTTAGCTTATCCATATGTATTTTTGACTTTTTATTTTTAATTATGGTAAAATATATGTAACATAAAATTAACTATCTTAACCTTTTTGTTTTAAAGAGATAGGGTCTCACTCTGTTGCCTAGGCTGGTCTTGCATGAGCTACCATACCTGGCCTATCTTCACTATTTTTAAGTAGATAGTTCTGTATACTGTTGCATACTATTTGCGCTACCTCATGAAAGTGGAATCATACAGTATTTGCCTTTTGTGACTGGAGTATTTCACTTAGCATGTCTTCAAGGTTCATCTATGTTGCAGCATGTGTCAGAATTTTCTTCCCTGAGGGTGAATCATCTTCCAGTGTATGTATATAGCATTTTGCTTGCCATTCATCCACTGGTAAAGACTCAGGTTACTTCTACCATTTGGCTACTGTGAATACTGCTGCTATGAAAATGGGTGTATACTATCTTCTTTTGAGTATATACTAACTCCTCACTTAACATTGTCCACAGGTTCTTGGAAAATGTAACTTTGAGTGAAATGATATACAGCAAGTCCTAGAATAATGCCATTTCCCATAGTGTTGATGAGAAAAAAATTGGCTTATGTGTTGCTTCACTTAAAGTCACAGTTTCAAGAATCTATCGACAAAGTGAGAACTTACTATATACCCAGAAGTGGAATTGCTAGATCATATGGTAATTCTATTTTTAATTTTTTGAGGAATCACCATACTATTTTCCATAGTGCTTATACCATTTTACATTCCTAATAACAGTCACAATGGTTCCAATTTCTCTACAACCTCAACAACACATGTTATTTTCTGACAGCAGTCATTCTAATGTTTATGAAATAGTTTTAAACACACACACAGTTTGCTGTAGACTCAAATTCCTGGGCTTAAGCAATCCTCCAGCCTCAGCCTCCAGAGTAGCTAGGACTACAGGCACAAGCCGCTACACCCAGCTAGTTTTGTAAATTTTAAATAAATTTCTTTGTGCCGGGCATGGTGGCTCACGCCTGTAATCCCAACACTTTGGGAGGCGGAGGTGAGAGGATTGCCTGAATCCAGAGGTTCAAGACCAGCCTGGGCAACATGGTGACACCTTGTCTCTACAATAAATTAAAAAAATTAGGCCGGGCTTGGTGGCTCAGCCTGTAATCCTAGCACTTTGAGTGGCCGAGGTGAGTGGATTGCCTGAGCCTGTGGGTTCGAGGTCAGTATGGACAACTTGGCAAGACTGCATCTCTACAATAAATCAAAAATTAGCCGGATGTGGTAGCGCACGCCTATAGTTCCAGCTACTTGGAAGGCTGAGGCAGAAGGATTGCTGAAGCCCAGCAGGTTGAGGCTGGGATGGCCGGGAACGGCCACTGCACTCCAGTCTGGGTGACACAGTGAGACTTCAACTCAAAAAAATAAAAATAAAAAAATTAGCTGGGTGTGGTGGTATACACCTGTAGTTCCAGCTACTTGGAAGATTGAGGCAGAAGGATCACCTGAACTCAGCAGGTCGAGGCTGCAGTGGCTGTGAGCATGCCACTGCACTCCAGCCTGGGCGACA
>NW_007248401.1:185313-199170 GCF_000164805.1 Carlito syrichta
AAATAAATATTTTGGTATGAACAGGATCTCACTATGTTGCCCAAGTTAGTCTCCAACTCCTGGGCTCAAGTGATTCTCCAAAGTGCTGAGATTACAGGCATGAGTCACCTCACTTGACCTTTTTTTCTTTTTGCTTTTGTTTTGACTTGCTATATTGTCCAGGCTGGCCTCAAACTCCTGGGCTCAAGTGATTCTCTTATCTCAGCCTCCTGAATAGCTGGGGCAACAGGCACATTGCATCGTACCTGTTCATATGTATTTTAAAAACTTGTTTGTTGCCTTCTTCCACCTCATTCCCCCAGTATGGAAGATTCACAAGAGAAGGAACCTTTTCTGTTTTATCAATAAATTCCAAGCACCTAGTATATCTAGGATATCCGACACAGAGTAAATATTTGTCAAATGAAAAATGTCTGGCTGACTTTATAACTCAAGTTAAGTCTTTTCTTTTCTGAATCAGGGTCTCACTCTGTCGCCCAGGCTAGAGTGCAGTGGTACGATCACAGCTTACGGTAGCCTTGACCTCCTGGGCTCAGACAATCCTTTCACCTCAGCCTCCTGAGTAGCTGGGACTACAGGCATGTGCCACCATGCCTGGTGAATTTTTAAAATTTCTTGTAGAGAGAAGATGGTCTTGCTATGTTGCCTAGGCTGGTCTCAAACTCTTGGGCTCAAGCAGTCCTCCTGCTTTGGCCTCCTAAAGTGCTAAGATCACAGGTGTGAACCACTGTGTCCAGCTAAGTTAATCTATTCATTTAGAGAGGTCCTTTGTTACCTTCTAAACTGACTTCTTAGACAAAGAATTTTGAGACAAAGTATACTGAGACAAAGCGTATTGTGTAGAAAAGCATATTTTCATGTTTCCACTACAAAGAATTAACAAAGAAACTTAACAAATTCAGGTTCCAGAGTGTAATTCAGGATCCTTACCAGCAGTCCTAGGCCCATCATAAGCACCTGCTTCTTCACCATCTCTAAATATCTTCAGGGTTGGATATCCACTGACTCCATACTTATTACAGGTGTTTGTGTTGGCAGTGCAATCAACCTAAAGATTAAAACACATAAGCTATTGTAATCCAAATAGCTGCTGCAGGTTCTTCCTATATTCCCAAAATATTAGGACTGACCAAATCCTAAGAGGATCAAGTAATTTTAGGAATACATTGACATAGAAAACTAGATCTTAAAGGCAAATCAGTGCTTGCCTAACTACATCAGAACTACCTAATAATTCTTTAAAATTGAGATTCCCAGCTCTCATACAAAATGCAAAAATCAGTTTAAATTTTGCCCTTGGAGTCTCTGTTATCTAAAGCAATGGTCTTCACCATTTTTCTGCCTCAGAATATGTGAGAGAGAAATCACAAATTAACAGTGGCCAAATTTGATAATAATTATCATTAAGGAGATATATGGATGGGTGTACATATCCTCTAGGTGGGGTATAATTTAATTTTATAAATCACCTAGACTTATTAGCAAAGGTACCAATACTTGTACATGCTCCCTGAGATAGTTTGAATCTGGACCAAATCATAACATAGCAAATGTAGTGAGGCCTAGCAGGAAGAAGGAAAACAATTTCCCCTATTTAGCTCCTTACTCCAACTCAAGCAGTACTAGAAACACTTTGCATATAAGAGGGGACCCAAAAAAACCCGAAATTCATCTATAAAAAATTTTGTATTTATTCTTTTTTTTTTTTGAGTTGGAGTCTCACTCTGTTGCCCAGGCTGGAAGGCTGGAGTGCAGTGGCATGCTCACGGCCACCCCAGTGTCAACATGCTAGGCTCAGGCAATCCTTCCACCTCAGTCTTCCAAGTAGCCAGAAGGCACGCACTACCACACCCAACTGATTTTTTTTAATTTTTAAATTTGTTATAGAGATGAGGTCTCACCAAGTTGCCCAGGCTGTTCTTGAACCCATGGGCTCAGGCAATCCCCTCACCTTGGCCTCCCAAAGTGTTGAGATTACAGGCCTGAGCCACTGCGCCCAGCCTGTATTTATTCTTATGTGTTTAAACTTCAGTCACCTTCAAAGTACTCTCCATTTGATGCAATACACCTATCGAGATGCTTTTTCCACTGCTCAAAACAGTTTTTGAGCTTGTCAATTTTGATGCCTTTTAGTGCTTCTGTTGTTTTTTTGTTTCACCTCTTCCAGATGGGCAAAACTTTTCCCTTTGAGGACTTTTTTTATCGGGGAAACAAAAAAAAAAGAAGTTGCTTGGGGTGAGATTGGGTGAATAGGGAGGGTGGGGTATGGGGCTCATGCTGTTTTTGGTCAAAAACTGGTGAACACACAGCATGGTGTGGTGTCCTCATAAATCATGCATGAAGTGGACAAATGTATTGAAAGAATGAATCTCCAAAAAAAAAATTCACTGAAGCCAAACATGGCCTCTCACAACATTAGTTAGTATGCTGATGCAGATGGGTTCCTAGAACACTTACCTAGTGGGGGAAGCCTATACTACAGGGGCCCACCCTCCAAAAAGTATTCTGGTTTTTTTTTGGGGGGGGTCCCCTCATATATGATATCATTTCATCTTTACAAAATTCTGAGGTATGATCCCTACGCTGAGATAGGTAACTGAGGTGCAGAAAATTAATGTCTCTATAGTCACACAGGCCATAGTCACATGCTGCAGGAATTAAAGCATGATTGAACCTTTTTTCCTATGGCAAGCTGACTGACATCAGGATTAAAAGTAGCTTCCAAAAATAGTCTTATATATGTATGCACTATTTATCTGAGGCTGGCAGAGGCATGAGCTTCTAGACTAGAACAAGAGTAATGGCAAAATTCTGGAAGCATTACATTAACTGTAAAAACAAATACCAAGTTTACAGTTGACTATTTGGTTATATACTCATCTTTATATCATTTGCCTATTCCCATCATTATGATTATCATATGGCAGTTTAGGAAACTCATTTACTCAATAATTATTTTACCCTAATCTTTACAGCCATACTTTTATTTTCCATATTTGCCCTTTAATTCTTATTTACCATATATTTTATTTCTTATGCCAAGAATTCCTTAGTCTCACTAGTTTTTGAGTTGGAGTCTTACTCTGTCGACCAGGCTAGAGTGCAGTGCCACACTTAGTCACCACAGCCTTGACCTGTTGGGCTCAGGTGATCCTGCTGCCTCAGCTTTCCAAGTAGCTGCAACCACAGGCGTGCAACACCACAACTGGTTAATTTTTTACTTATTGCAGAGACGAGGTCTCACTAAGTTGCCCAGGCTGGTCTTGAACCCCTGGATTCAGGCAATCCTCTCACCTCCGCCTCCCAGAGTGCTGGGATTATAGGCGTGAGTCACCATGCCTGACTTTTGAAACTATAGTTAATAGTCAGTTGTATATTTACCCAGAAACTACACTTTTCTTTTTTTTTTTGAGTTGGAGTCTCACTCTGTCACCTAGACTGGAGTGCAGTGGCCGCTCCCGGCCACCGCAGCCTCCACCTGCTGGGCTCCGGTGATCCTTCTGCCTCAGCCTTCCAAGTAGCTGGAACTACAGGCGCGCACTACCAGCCCGGCTAATTTTTTGATTTATTGTAGAGATGAGGTCTCGTCAAGTTGCCCAGGCGGGTCTTGAACCCGTGGGCTCAGGCAATCCACTCACCTCAGCCTCCCAAGGCATGGGATTACAGGCTGAGCCACCGAGCCCAGCCTTCACTTTTCTTAGAACAAAAAGAGTAGAGAAAATAAATGTTAATTTTACAACTACTTTTGAAAATATCTCACAGCCTTTAATGAAGAATTCACCTGGACTTACCTTTGCTAATGGCACTATTCCTTTTAATCTGGTGGCTGCAGCTTCATACTCAGGGGCAAGTCTCTTGCAGTGTCCACACCTATATATAAATATAAATAAATAAAAGTTAAATTATCAGCTTAATCCTACAAATTTGTTAAATTTGTCTCACCTGGAAGACCCTCAATCTACTTTTGAGATAGTAGTAGATGCTTCCAAATGTAAAAACGTTACCTGAACAACATCCATTATTACTAAAGTAAGCCATGACTCTCAGAAGATAAAGGTCCTATCTCAAGTCTGAGGTTGACTATACGGCACTGGCTCAGCCCAAAGGCGCTCTATTTTTTATTAAAAAGTGTTAACTGAATTCTGAAAGTTGTAGTCAGAAGTATACTCCACAGTAAAGAGGGCTGAAAGGGCTCATGCCTTTTTGACCAATTAATAAGGCTACAAGATAGCAATAATCTAAACTCTGGTAAAATTCCCCAAAGGACAGTACATTTTTCCTTATGAAACTAGCACTGTGGTTCCTAAAAGTATAGTGATTAAAACCTTGTAATGCTCCAAGTATGATATTAACTCTAAGATGGCCCACGAGAACTGGTACAAACATGTAAACTAGAATACTTTTCCCAGAGGGTCACCAGAAGCACCTGCTCCTCCAACTGCAAATTCCTAAGAGTCCTATAGGTATACTGTATATGCAACAGGGGGAGGAGGAGAATGTATTCTTCCTCATCAGTGTATAGCTAGCACCAGCTATATGTCATCTCTTCAAAAGTCAATGGGGGCTGGGTGCGGCGGCTCACACCTATAATCCCAGCACTTTGGAAGGCCGGGGTGAGAAGATTGCCTGAGTCCATGGGTTTGAGAACAGCCTGGGCACACTGGTGAGACCTCATCTCTACTATAAATTTTTTAAAAATTAGCTGGGTGTGGTGGCGTGTGCCTTAAGTTCTAGCCACTCAGAAGGCTGAGGTAGAAGGATCACCTGAGCCTAGCAGGTCAAGGCTGTGGTGGTTCTAAGCGTGGCACTGCACTCCAGCTTTGGAGACAGAGTGAGATTCCAACTCAAAAAAATAGCCAATGGGTTGCAGTGGGATCACTTTGAGAGGGTAAGGAGTTCTGTAACCTCCCGAAGACGGTAAAAATAAACTTCGAAATATTTTACTCCTAAAATTTATTTTAAACAAAGGACTGTAAGAGTTTATTCTCAAAGGTCTTCAGGAGGTCTATTAAAAAAATAATTACAGGCAGGCTCAGTGGCTCAGCCTGTAATCCCGCGCCTTTGGGAGGCTGAGGTGAGTGGATTGCCTGAGGCTGTGGGTTTGAGACCCACCTGGCCAGCGAGACCTCATCTCTACAATAAATCAAAAAATCAGCCAGGCTTGGTAGCGCATGCCTATGATTCCGGCTACTTGGAAGGCTGAGGCGGAAGGATCGCCGGAGCCCAGGAAGTTGAGGTTGCGGTGGCTGGGAGTGGCCACTGCACTCCAGTCTGGGTGATAGAGTGAGACTCCAACTCAAAAAAAAAAAAAATAATAATAATAATAATAATTACTAGAAAGCTTAAATGAAGGAACAGTGATATTAAAACAAAGACTGTAATACTATATATTGCAGGACCATGTACCTATTTACCAAAAGTATAAAAGAACCAAATGATAAACACTAGATGAAGAAGTACATAAGATGGTGAAGGGAGCCGGGTTCGGTGGCTCAGCCTGTAATCCCGCGCCTTTGGGAGGCTGAGGTGAGTGGATTGCCTGAGGCTGTGGGTTTGAGACCCACCTGGCCAGCGAGACCTCATCTCTACAATAAATCAAAAAATCAGCCAGGCTTGGTAGCGCATGCCTATGATTCCGGCTACTTGGAAGGCTGAGGCGGAAGGATCGCCGGAGCCCAGGAAGTTGAGGTTGCGGTGGCTGGGAGTGGCCACTGCACTCCAGTCTGGGTGATAGAGTGAGACTCCAACTCAAAAAAAAAAAAAATAATAATAATAATAATAATTACTAGAAAGCTTAAATGAAGGAACAGTGATATTAAAACAAAGACTGTAATACTATATATTGCAGGACCATGTACCTATTTACCAAAAGTATAAAAGAACCAAATGATAAACACTAGATGAAGAAGTACATAAGATGGTGAAGGGAGCCGGGTTCGGTGGCTCAGCCTGTAATCCCGCGCCTTTGGGAGGCTGAGGTGAGTGGATTGCCTGAGGCTGTGGGTTTGAGACCCACCTGGCCAGCGAGACCTCATCTCTACAATAAATCAAAAAATCAGCCAGGCTTGGTAGCGCATGCCTATGATTCCGGCTACTTGGAAGGCTGAGGCGGAAGGATCGCCGGAGCCCAGGAAGTTGAGGTTGCGGTGGCTGGGAGTGGCCACTGCACTCCAGTCTGGGTGATAGAGTGAGACTCCAACTCAAAAAAAAAAAAAATAATAATAATAATAATAATTACTAGAAAGCTTAAATGAAGGAACAGTGATATTAAAACAAAGACTGTAATACTATATATTGCAGGACCATGTACCTATTTACCAAAAGTATAAAAGAACCAAATGATAAACACTAGATGAAGAAGTACATAAGATGGTGAAGGGAGCCGGGTTCGGTGGCTCAGCCTGTAATCCCGCGCCTTTGGGAGGCTGAGGTGAGTGGATTGCCTGAGCCCGCGGGTTCGAGACCCACCTGGGCAGTGAGACCTCATCTCTACAATAAATCAAAAAATCAGCCGGGCGTGGTAGTGCATGCCTGTGATTCCAGCTACTTGGAAGGCTAAGGCGGAAGGACCGCCAGAGCCCAGCAGGCCGAGGCTGTGGTGGCCAGGAGCGGCCACTGCACTCCAGTCTGGGCAACAGAGTGAGACTCCAATTAAAAAAAAAAAAAAGATGGCGATGAGTACACAGGAAGTTTCAACTGTGCTGGCTTTGTTTTTCAGACCATGTGACAAATATATGGTATTCCTTCCACAGATACTTTTTTCTGAAATTGAGATGTCTTACAATCACACTGTAGTTTCAGTGGTAGCATTTCTTTTTTCTTTTTTTTTTTTTTGAGTCTCACTCTGTCTACCAGACTGGAGTGCAGTGGCCGTTCCCGGCCACTGCAGCCTCGACCCACTGGGCTCGGCAATCCTTCCGCCTCAGCCTTCCAAGTAGCTGGAACTACAGGCGCACGCTACCACGCCCGGCTAATTTTTTTATTTATAGTAGAGATGAGGTCTCGCCAAGTTGCCCAGGCGGGTCTCGAACCTGCGAGTTCAGGCAGTCCACTCACCTCAGCCTCCCAAAGGCGCGGGATTACAGGCTAAGCCACCGAGCCTGATTAGTGGTAGCATTTCTTAGTGAGACATACAATAATGGTTCCTCTCATAATCAGTGACATCTTAAATGTTTGAAACAGGGTATTATTCATTATATCTCTGTATTCCTTTAATATTGCATAATAAATTAAAAATTGGTCAGGTGTAGTGGCTCACGTCTATAATCCCAGCACTTTGGGAGGCTGAGGTGAGAGGATTGCCTCAACTCTTGGGTTGGAGACCAGCCTGGGCAACTTGGCAAGATCTCATCTCTACAATAAATTAAAAAAACTAGCTGGACGTGGTAGCGCATGCCTGAAGTTCCAGCTACTTGGAAGGCTGAGGCCGAAGGATCGCCGGAGTCCAGCAGGTCGAGGCTGCAGTGGCCGGGATCGTGCCACTGCACTCCAGTCTGAGTGACAGAGTGAGACTCCAACTCAAAAAAAACAAAAAAAAAGTAATCAATTAATTAAAAATTACTATAATTGAGTTTTAACCAAAACATGCAAATTACAATTGATTTAACATAATAGGGGAAGGGTAGAGGGACAAAAAAAATCAAGTACTGGGTACAATGTGCACAGGTGGGGGTGAGGGGGTGAATACACTTAAAGCCCAGACCAAAAACTATTTGTTATTTCCCTAAAGTTATTGAATTTTTTTTTTTTCTTTTTTGAGTTGGAGTCTCACTCTGTTGCCCAGACTGGAGTGCAGTGGCCGCTCCCGGCCACCACAGCTTCGACCTGCCAGGCTCCGGCGATCCGTCCGCCTCAGCCTTCCAAGTAGCTGGAACTACAGGCACGCGCTACCACGCCTGGCTCATTTTGATTTACTGTAGAGATGAGGTCTCGCCAAGTTGCCCAGGCAGGTCTCGAACCCGCGGGCTCAGGCAATCCACTCACCTCAGCCTCCCAAAGGCGCGGGATTATAGGCTGAGCCACTGAGCCAGGCTGAAATTTTTTAAAAGAGGGAAAAAATAACCAATTCATGTGAGAAATCTAGGTTTTGGAGAATATATAAGGGTTTAAAGACTTTTAGAGAAGGGGTTTTTTTAGATTAGAAAATATAGTTTATTTAAAAGTAAATTAAAGAGAGAGAGAAAAGATTCACTCCCCAAGGTGGGGGAGGGAGAGGGTCAAAGGCAGACAGCATGGCAACAGCCATAGCTCAAAGAGCACATGGCCACACCAGAGTTTAGCAAGGCAATGACCCTAGAGAAGGTATCTTAAAGGGAGTAAGAATTGTCCCTAGAGTAAGAAAAAGAAAAAAAAAAAAAATAAGTGAAGAGACTAATACTTGGATCTGGGCCTTCAAGGATCTAAGGTTTCAGAGAGGAGAGGCCAGAGTATTTTAGATGAGGGGGATAGTGGAGCAAAGGCAAAAATATTAGTAAGCATGAAACATTCTAAGATCAGTGAAAGGCTTTTTTTTTTCTGAGTTGGAGTCTCACTCTGTCACCCAGGCTGGAGTGCAGTGCCACGTTCAGAACCACTGCAGCCTTAACCTGTTAAGCTCAGGTGATCCTTCTACCTCAGCCTTCCGAGTAGCTAGAACTTCAGGCGCACACCACCATGCCGAGCTAATTTTTAAAAAATTTATTGTAGAGATGAGGTCTCATCAGTTTGCCCAGGCTGGTCTCAAACCTGTGGGCTCAGGCAATCCTTTCACCTCGGCCTCCCAAAGTGCTGGGATTATAGGCAGGAGCCACCGTGCCCTGCCACACATAATAAATGTGTGTGTATACATATATAGACCATATCAATAAGCAATATATAGGACTGACACAGAGGAAGAAAGCAGAGATAAGAATAAAACCATCTAGGAGAAAATATATTTCACAAGGCAGATAAGAAAAGCTTAGACCAGAATGGCAACAATGAATATTAAAAAATACAGAAGAAATCAGCCGGGCATGGTAGCGCATGCCTGTAATTCTGGCTACTCAGAAGGCTAAGGCGGAATGATCGCTGGAGCCCAGCAGGCGAGGCTGCAGTGGCCGGGAGCAGCCACTGCACTCCAGTCTGGGCGACCGAGTGAGACTCCAACTCAAACAAACAAAAAAATACAGAAGAGATTTCTGTTGAATATACAGTAGCTGTCAAAGCCAAGGCAACAGATTTACAAGTTTATAAATTTGAATTTATAGTTCCAACTATCTGCAAACACTTTGAGAGAAAAAAAATGTATGTGTGTACACACACACACATACACACACACACACACACACACACAAAATAATTATGACCAGGTGTAGTGGTTTGTACATCTAATCCTAACACTTTGGAAGGTTGAGGTGGGAGGATCACTTGAACCCAGCAGTTCAGCAGTTCAAGGTTGCAGTGGGCTATGATCGCACCACTGCATTCCAGCCAGGATGAGATCCTACCTCTAAAAATAAAATAACATTAACAAACATAAAATAAAATAGGTAGCTGGGCTTGGTGGCTAAGCCTATAATCCCAGCGCTTTGGGAGGCTGAGGTGAGTGGATTGCCTGAGCCCGCGAGCTTGAGACCCACCTAGGCAACTTGGCGAGACCTCATCTCTACAATAAAATCAAAAAAATTAGCCAGACGTGGTAGCGCACACGCCTGTAGCTCCAGCTACTTGGAAGGCTAAGGCAGAAGGATCGCCAGGGGCCCAACAGGTCGAGGCTGCAGTGGTCGGGAGCATGCCACTGCACTCCAGCCTGGGTGACACAGTGAGACTCCAACTCAAAAAAAAAAATAGGTATTAGGCCAGACCAATGGGTGTTAACTCCAAATGCATTAACAAAAATATCCATGGAGAGCTGTGTGTGTTGGCTCAAGCCTGTAAACCCAGTAATTTGGGAGTCTGAAGTGGGAGGATCGCTTGAGGCCATGAGTTTGAAGCCAGCCTGGGCAAAAAAATAAAAAAGAAAGAAAGAAAAATTAGCCAGGTGTGGTGGCATGTGCCTGTAGTCTCAGCTATTTGTGAGGCTGAAGAGGGAGACCTGTTTGAGCCCAGGAGTTTAAAGGTGTAGTGAGCTGTGATCATGCCACTGCAATCCAGCTGGGCAACAGAGTGAAATCCTATCTCAAAAATAAATAAATAAAAAATGTTTAAAAATCCATGGATCAGTAAGACAAAAAAACAAAACAAAACAAAAAAAACTATGCATGGCTTACTGAATGAAAATTCCAGCAATCTGGGAAGGAACTACATGTGTGTGTACAAGGTCAGGACAAAACCATTGCCCTAAACTTTGGCAATATCCTACAGGATAAGCTCATCAAATGCACAGAGAGGTTTCAGTGAGGCTGGAGAGAATCTCAATGAGGCCCTCTTCAAAACCATCAGGAAGCCGGGCTCGGTGGCTCAGCCTGTAATCCCATGCCTTTGGGAGGCTGAGGTGAGTGGACTGCCTGAGCCTGAGGGTTCGAGACCCGCCCAGGCAACTTGGCAAGACCTCATCTCTACAATAAATCAAAAAATCAGCCAGGCGTGGTAGCGCATGCCTGTAATTCCGGCTACTCGGAAGGCTGAGGTGGAAGGATCGCCAGAGCCCAGCAGGTCGAGGCTGCGGTGGCCGGGAGTGGCCACTGCACTCCAGTCTGGGCGACAGAGTGAGACTCCAACTCAAAAAAAAAAACAAAAACAAAAAAACCCCATCAGGAATGGAACTCAAGTGGAATTTAGGGGAAATCAGAGTTAATTACACAGATCCATCAAGATTAAATATTAAAACACAAATAACCATCTACACTCAGGGATGGCACCTAGCAGTTGATAATGAATTCCAACATATATTCTCCCAACAATCATTAATTCATGCCTGTCATGTGTCAAATGCTTTTTTTTAGCCTGACAGAAAAACTGGTGTGGTCTTTTCCTTATAGGAACACCAGTCTGGCAGGAGTGTCAGATGACAAAACTCAACTACAAAGAAAACTTTCACTTTCACATGTAAAATGAAAGCAGAAAAAAACTAAAATGAGAAAATGAATTTGTTTAAAATAGGTTCATTTATCCTGAAAAAGAATTAACTGTTCCAGCCCGGCTCTGTGGCTCAACCTATAATCCCACGCTTTGGGAGGCTGAGGTGAGTGGATTGCCTGAGCCCACAGGTTCGAGACCCGCCTGGGCAACTGGGCGAGACCTCATCTCTACAATAAAATCAAAAAAATTAGCCGGGCGTGGTAGCGCATGCCTGTAGCTCCAGCTACTAGGAAGGCTGAGGTGGAAGGATCGCTGGAGCCCAGCAGGTCAAGGCTGCGGTGGCCGGGAGCGGCCACTGCACTCCAGTCTGGGCAACAGAGTAAGACTCCAACTCAAGAAAAAAAAAAGAAAAAGAATTAACTATTCCTTTTTCTCTTGTAAGGTAATACTTCTAATCTGTACAAAGGAATACAGCAGTAGAAAACATTTTCAGCAGAAGTGTTAATAAATACTGTAGTGGAATGTGAAGAAATAAAAGAAAGTATCAGCCAGGTGTGGAGGCTCATGCCTATAATCCCAACACTTTGGGAGGTAGAGGCAAGAGGACTGCCTGAACCCACGGGTTCGAGACCAGCCTCAGCAACGTGACAAGACCTTATCTCTACAAGAAATCAAAAAAATTAGCTGGGCATGGTGGTTTGTGTCTGTGGTTCCAGCTACTTGGAAGGCTGAAGTGGAAAGATCACCTGAGCCCAGCAGGTGGAGGCTCTGATGGCTGTGAGTGTGCCACTGCACTCCAGTCTGGGTGACACAGTGAGATTCCGACTCAAAAAAAAAAAAAAGTTATCAATAGACTTCCCTGACTCTAAGCTGCTCATTCAGAAAACTGGTCTTAGGCCAGGCACAGTGACTCAAGCCTGTAATTCCAGCACTTTGGGAGGCTGAGGTGAGAGGATTACCTGAGCCCAGGGGTTTGAGACCAACCTGGGCAATTTGGTGAGACCTCATCTCTACGATAAATCAAAAAATTAGCCAGGCGTTGTAGTGCACGCCAGTAGTTCCAGTCATTTGGAAGACTGAGGTGGAAGGATCACCTGAGTCCAGCAGGTCGAGGCTGCGGTGGCTGTGAGCATACCACTGCACTTCAGCCTGGGTGACAGAGACTCTGACTCAAAAAAAAAAAAAAAAAGAAAAAAAGAAAGAAAGAAAACTGATCTTTCTTGCCGGTTTTGTGGATGGCCTTCTCTTTTAAACCAATTAAAAGCAGACACCACAGCAGAGATTCAACCAATTACTGGGATAGTTCAGTGCATGATGGGATATGTAGTTTTTAGGGGAGCACGTGCAACAATTTAAAGTAGGAAAGATCTTTAATCGAAACAAAAAATTCTGCTCTAAACTAAGTCTAATGGCCAACAATTTTCCAGGAATTCCCACTTTAAATTGCCTCATGACACCACCCAAATTCAGTGACACCCCCTCAAAGTTAACAGCATGATTACATAATTGGTAAGAGAGTTGCTTCCAAAAGAGAACAGGAGTTCCAGAGATGTATAAAGACTATATGTGTAATCAATACTGCCAGTTTGCCACAGAAATGCATGGGGCATAAATACTGTCACAAGCTAAAAACAAAGTGTGTTGCCTCTAGCACATTATTCTAATTCAGGTGGTCTTTACTACTGGACTTTCAGTGCAACCCTCAACAAGTCAGCTGAGCCTGAGGAGCAAAGACCTGAGTCCCAAGCAAGTAAAACTTACACACTAACTTTGTTTTACGAATACTTTTGAATACAGTTTTTTGGGGTTTTTTTGTTTTATTTGGAGTCTCACTCTGTCGCCCAGGCTGGAGTGCAGTGGCCGCTCCCAGCCACCGCAGCCTCGACCTGCTGGGCTCCGGCGATCCTTCCGCCTCAGCCTTCCGAGTAGCTGGAACTACCACTCTCAGCTGATTTTTGATTTATTGTAGAGATGAAGTCTCGTCAAGTTGAATACAGTTTTAAACTAAGGGTCACTGTGTCAGGACTGGAAAAATAAGTACTGCAATTAGCAAGGATATACTGAACTATCCCAATGTTAAGACAATCACTGCTTACTATGGTAATGATTTGGAGGATGAAAAAAAACAAAAACAAAAACTCAGGTTAACTGGGCCAGAAATCTCATTTGCTCTCCCTTCCCCCCCCCCCCAGGACGAATCTACATCCTTGTTTAGTCAAGACACCCTGGAGTATTTCTGCAACACTGGTTACTTTCTCATTGGAGGCTTTTTTGGTCATATTTTAGAAATCCTAATTAAAACGGGCCGTTTGAAGGGATTCAGATGGAATTGCTCTCGTTCACCTACTGTTTCTATTTGACAGAGGTCTCTGCCGGTACTGAGAATCAGCTGAATGCAGACACTGCACACTATGCGATGAACAAAATAATCACCTACCTCAAGAAAGCACTTAGGACCATTCTGCAGCCACTGAGTGACCTTGGCTAGAAACCAATGGCTGTGGGGCGGGGGGCCAGAAGAAAGGAAATACCCTGGTGGGAGCCAGGACTTCTGCATTCGCTTTCACGACAAGGCTTTGGGGACCCTGGTCTGTAGACTGGAGAACGCGAATACCGACTCAGCCAGAAACGGTAAGGACACACATCGAAGTGGGGGAAGGGGACGGCTAAACCCTCTGCAAATAGGAAGTGCCGCAAGAGCACCGAGGCAAGGATGTGGCCCTGCGGGAGAGGAGCCTCGGCTTTTCCTCCTCGAGTCTAGTTCCCAGCTCTCGGCCAGCCGTCTCCAGCTCCCCGGGGATGGGAAACGCGCCGGCCGCAGCCCGGGCCCACTGGGAAGGTGGCGGCGCCGGCGCTGCGCAGGCCCAACCGCTACCC